>NC_072476.1:112599056-112686556 GCF_027574615.1 Eptesicus fuscus
TGTATCTACAACTACTCAAATCCCCGTCACTGCTCATAAGAAATGTTCGGGGAAGGATGAGCAGGTGATCATGCCGCATCATGTGCAGTCACGTACTGTCCCGTGACTTCCTGCTGCTGACGTTCCCACATGTGCCACGCTAGCCCTAGCCACGTGCACCTGCTCACACCGTGAACCGTGAACGCCCACATTCCTCAGACGCGTCCGGTATCAGTTTACAATCACGGTGTCACATGCAGAGAACTTCCCTGTGATGGTCAACTTTTTACATGTGCCTCATTTTAATTACACGGACGTGTACACAACAACAGGTAAACTAACTTGTCAATTTTAACACTCGCATCCGGAAACCCTACTTTATGAAGTAACGGACTTTTGGCTTTAGCGGGCGCCCCCGTGCCCGAGGCCGCCGTGTGGTTAGCGGGGTTCTCCCCTCGCCGTGTGGTTAGCGGGGTTCTCCCCTCGCCGTGTGGTTAGCGGGGTTCTCCCCTCGCCGTGTGGAGGTTTGTGGGGTTCTCCCCTCGCCGTGTGGAGGTTTGTGGGGTTCTCCCCTCGCCGTGTGGAGGTTAACGGGGTTCTCCCCTCGCCGTGTGGAGGTTAGCGGGGTTCTCCCCTCGCCGTGTGGAGGTTAGCGGGGTTCTCCCCTCGCCGTGTGGAGGTTAGCGGGGTTCTCCCCTCGCCGTGTGGAGGTTAGCGGGGTTCTCCCCTCGCCGTGTGGAGGTTAGCGGGGTTCTCCCCTCGCCGTGTGGAGGTTAGCGGGGTTCTCCCCTCGCCGTGTGGAGGTTAACGGGGTTCTCCCCTCGCCGTGTGGAGGTTAGCGGGGTTCTCCCCTCGCCGTGTGGAGGTTAACGGGGTTCTCCCCTCGCCGTGTGGAGGTTAACGGGGTTCTCCCCTCGCCGTGTGGTTAGCGGGGTTCTCCCCTCGCCGTGTGGAGGTAGCGGGGTTCTCCCCTCGCCGTGTGGAGGTTAACGGGGTTCTCCCCTCGCCGTGTGGTTAACGGGGTTCTCCCCTCGCCGTGTGGAGGTTAGCGGGGTTCTCCCCTCGCCGTGTGGTTTGTGGGGTTCTCCCCTCGCCGTGTGGTTTGCGGGGTTCTCCCCTCGCCGTGTGGAGGTTAGCGGGGTTCTCCCCTCGCCGTGTGGAGGTTTGTGGGGTTCTCCCCTCGCCGTGTGGAGGTTAACGGGGTTTTCCCCTCGCCGTGTGGTTTGCGGGGTTCTCCCCTCGCCGTGTGGAGGTTAGCGGGGTTCTCCCCTCGCCGTGTGGAGGTTAGCGGGGTTCTCCCCTCGCCGTGTGGAGGTTAGCGGGGTTCTCCCCTCGCCGTGTGGAGGTTAGCGGGGTTCTCCCCTCGCCGTGTGGTTAGCGGGGTTCTCCCCTCGCCGTGTGGTTAGCGGGGTTCTCCCCTCGCCGTGTGGTTAGCGGGGTTCTCCCCTCGCCGTGTGGAGGTTAACGGGGTTTTCCCCTCGCCGTGTGGAGGTTAGCGGGGTTCTCCCCTCGCCGTGTGGAGGTTAGCGGGGTTCTCCCCTCGCCGTGTGGAGGTTAGCGGGGTTCTCCCCTCGCCGTGTGGTTAACGGGGTTCTCCCCTCGCCGTGTGGAGGTTAACGGGGTTCTCCCCTCGCCGTGTGGAGGTTTGTGGGGTTCTCCCCTCGCCGTGTGGAGGTTAACGGGGTTCTCCCCTCGCCGTGTGGAGGTTAGCGGGGTTCTCCCCTCGCCGTGTGGAGGTTAACGGGGTTCTCCCCTCGCCGTGTGGTTAACGGGGTTCTCCCCTCGCCGTGTGGAGGTTTGTGGGGTTCTCCCCTCGCCGTGTGGTTAGCGGGGTTCTCCCCTCGCCGTGTGGAGGTTTGTGGGGTTCTCCCCTCGCCGTGTGGTTAGCGGGGTTCTCCCCTCGCCGTGTGGTTAGCGGGGTTCTCCCCTCGCCGTGTGGTTTGCGGGGTTCTCCCCTCACCGTGTGGAGGTAGCGGGGTTCTCCCCTCGCCGTGTGGAGGTTAACGGGGTTCTCCCCTCGCCGTGTGGTTAACGGGGTTCTCCCCTCGCCGTGTGGAGGTTAGCGGGGTTCTCCCCTCGCCGTGTGGTTTGTGGGGTTCTCCCCTCGCCGTGTGGTTTGCGGGGTTCTCCCCTCGCCGTGTGGAGGTTAGCGGGGTTCTCCCCTCGCCGTGTGGAGGTTTGTGGGGTTCTCCCCTCGCCGTGTGGAGGTTAACGGGGTTTTCCCCTCGCCGTGTGGTTTGCGGGGTTCTCCCCTCGCCGTGTGGAGGTTAGCGGGGTTCTCCCCTCGCCGTGTGGAGGTTAGCGGGGTTCTCCCCTCGCCGTGTGGAGGTTAGCGGGGTTCTCCCCTCGCCGTGTGGAGGTTAGCGGGGTTCTCCCCTCGCCGTGTGGTTAGCGGGGTTCTCCCCTCGCCGTGTGGTTAGCGGGGTTCTCCCCTCGCCGTGTGGTTAGCGGGGTTCTCCCCTCGCCGTGTGGAGGTTAACGGGGTTTTCCCCTCGCCGTGTGGAGGTTAGCGGGGTTCTCCCCTCGCCGTGTGGAGGTTAGCGGGGTTCTCCCCTCGCCGTGTGGAGGTTAGCGGGGTTCTCCCCTCGCCGTGTGGTTAACGGGGTTCTCCCCTCGGCGTGTGGAGGTTAACGGGGTTCTCCCCTCGCCGTGTGGAGGTTTGTGGGGTTCTCCCCTCGCCGTGTGGAGGTTAACGGGGTTCTCCCCTCGCCGTGTGGAGGTTAGCGGGGTTCTCCCCTCGCCGTGTGGAGGTTAACGGGGTTCTCCCCTCGCCGTGTGGTTAGCGGGGTTCTCCCCTCGCCGTGTGGAGGTTTGTGGGGTTCTCCCCTCGCCGTGTGGTTAGCGGGGTTCTCCCCTCGCCGTGTGGAGGTTTGTGGGGTTCTCCCCTCGCCGTGTGGTTAGCGGGGTTCTCCCCTCGCCGTGTGGTTAGCGGGGTTCTCCCCTCGCCGTGTGGTTTGCGGGGTTCTCCCCTCACCGTGTGGAGGTTTGTGGGGTTCTCCCCTCGCCGTGTGGATAGCGGGGTTCTCGCCTCGCCGTGTGGTTTGCGGGGTTCTCCCCTCGCCGTGTGGAGGTTTGTGGGGTTCTCCCCTCGCCGTGTGGTTAGCGGGGTTCTCCCCTCGCCGTGTGGAGGTTTGTGGGGTTCTCCCCTCGCCGTGTGGTTAGCGGGGTTCTCCCCTCGCCGTGTGGTTAGCGGGGTTCTCCCCTCGCCGTGTGGAGGTTTGTGGGGTTCTCCCCTCGCCGTGTGGAGGTTTGTGGGGTTCTCCCCTCGCCGTGTGGTTAGCGGGGTTCTCCCCTCGCCGTGTGGTTAGCGGGGTTCTCCCCTGGCTGTGTGGAGGTTTGTGGGGTTCTCCCCTCGCCGTGTGGAGGTTTGTGGGGTTCTCCCCTCGCCGTGTGGTTAGCGGGGTTCTCCCCTCGCCGTGTGGAGGTTTGTGGGGTTCTCCCCTCGCCGTGTGGTTAGCGGGGTTCTCCCCTCGCCGTGTGGAGGTTTGTGGGGTTCTCCCCTGGCCGTGTGGTTAGCGGGGTTCTCCCCTGGCCGTGTGGTTAGCGGGGTTCTCCCCTCGCCGTGTGGTTTGCGGGGTTCTCCCCTCGCCGTGTGGTTAGCGGGGTTCTCCCCTCGCCGTGTGGTTTGCGGGGTTCTCCCCTCGCCGTGTGGTTAGCGGGGTTCTCCCCTCGCCGTGTGGTTTGCGGGGTTCTCCCCTCGCCGTGTGGTTAGCGGGGTTCTCCCCTCGCCGTGTGGAGGTTAACGGGGTTCTCCCCTCGCCGTGTGGTTTGCGGGGTTCTCCCCTCGCCGTGTGGAGATTAACGGGGTTCTCCCCTGGCCGTGTGGTTTGCGGGGTTCTCCCCTCGCCGTGTGGTTAACGGGGTTCTCCCCTCGCCGTGTGGAGGTTAGCGGGGTTCTCCCCTCGCCGTGTGGTTTGCGGGGTTCTCGCAGGCCTTCTGTGCACACGCACACCCCCTCCTGGAGGCTGACAGAACCAGCTCTGGAGCGTCAGGCCGATGCCCATGACAGCTGCACGTGTCCCACGTGGGCCCGTGGCCTGAGGCGAGGGGAGGCCCACCTAGCATTGGCTCCTGCTGGCGACGTGGCCGTAAGGCCGTCCCAGCCCTGGCGGAGGGGCGGGTGGCGTGAACTGGGGTTTTTCCGCCCACTTTGTGGGAGGGTTCCCCCTACAGATCGCACTCACCGTTACCCCGTGAGCCCAGGCCATAAACCAGACGTCCAAACCCTGTAAATGGGGTAATTCGCACTAAAAAGTTCAACATCAGCCAAAACCCGTGTGGCTCAGTGGGTAGAGCGTCGGCCTGCGGACTCCAGGGTCCCAGGTTCGATTCCGGTCAAGGGCATGGACCTTGGTTGTGGGCACATCCCCAGTGGGGGGTGTGCAGGAGGCAGCTGATCGATGTTTCTCTCTCGTCGATGTTTCTAACTCTCTATCCCTCTCTCTTCCTCTCTGCAAAAAATCAATAAAATGTTAAAAAAAAAAAAAAAAAGTTCAACATCAGACAATTCCAGGCAGTTTCCCGACACGGGAAATGACAGCGGTAGTCGAAGGAGTGGACGGGAAAGGGGGTTTGAATGTCCAGGTTCCTACCTGAAGCTCAGCCTTCTCTGTAAAACCGTTAGCCGCAGGGAGTCACTCCCATCCGAGGAGGGCCGGGCCGGGCCGGGCCGTGGCGTTCAGGCAGCTTCTCGGGCGACGGCGCCTTTCCGAGGTGACCCTGGCCACCGAGAGCCGAGCGCCAGGCTGTTACCAACTCGGTGAGCCCCCTTCTCCTTCCCTCCTGCTCTCCCTTCTTCTGTTCACGAGCCAAAGCTCGGACATAACCGTGCGTGACGGCAGCCTCTGGCCCGTCTGCTGACGTGGGAAGCGTGGGGGGCATGTTCCGTGTGAGAAAAAAGCTTGAGCGAAGCTGACGTCGCTCCGTCCCTGGGCTGGGGAGGTTTGGAATCAGGGTCCGTGACAGACGTGGGGGTGAGACGAGAGGGAGCCCAGGGAGCCGGCTGAGCTGTGAGGCTGAAACGCAGGAACCCACGCCCCAGCCCGATGTCACGTGTGTAAGCGCCAGGACGTGTGAGGGAGACCTTGTCCGATGGGGGTTCCCCGTGGACGGGGCACATTCTGGGTGGAACCCCAGTGTGAGGACCAGCAACGTAGACGGCCCGTCCCTCCAGGAGGATGGCTGAGCTGCGGGCTCCCCACATGGGGCAGCAGGGCACAGGCCGGCCACAAGGTGGCGCTGCACCCCCGTTCTGCTGGGTCTGTCAATGGGGTAAGAAAAACTCCCGGGGGTGCGGCCACGGCCGTCTCCCCACCTGCCGAGTCCCATCCACCGCGCCGAATGGCATCGAACAAGGCACAGCCCCTCCACGGAGACCAGCCCCGGGACGGCGTTACCCCAGCCACACGTGAGTCTGAACAGGATTTATTGCATAAGTTGAAGGTTACAGGTGATATATAAGAGCTCGTTATAATACACGTAGAGTTATGTCAACATAAAACAACAGCTGGTTACGATGAGCACATGCAATTCACTACGAAGGAAAAACACGGACACACCCTCCAGACCGGCCCTGGCCACGAGCCAGGAGGGGGGGCAGCTGGTGTCCTGGGCGGACGGGGCCGGTGCAGGGGACAGGGCAGCACTGGCCAAGGCACGCCCACGTCCACTGTTCACACACGCGTGTCAAGACCGAAGGACTTCAACACTGACCTTAACATGCCCCGTCATCTGCGACACGTGCTTGTGGATCAGCCCTGGACGCCGAGTTCCCCCTCACCAAGGCTCGTGTTTAAGGGACGCCGTGGCCCTGGCCTCAAGTGCGTTTTCATCACGACCGACCCACGCCGCACACACACCAGTAGCATATGAAAAACATGTGAATCCAAGAGGCCACATTTGGCCCAGACACCTCCCCGCACCCGGCCCACGGCTTGGGCAACGGCTGCCGGGACCAGCAGGAGGGCCAGGCCCCAGGTCCGTGGGGTCACAGCGTCTCGGGGACCTGGGACCCTCCCGCTTTGGGCTCACTCTGGACACGTGGCCGTTTAGTGGCTCCATCTTCTCTTGATTCACAGAAAAGTGCAAAGAACGTTTAGAAGTGACCTTGCTGGGCAACAGGACTGACCATGACCCACACAGGAGGCGCCCAGCAATCCTAACAAGTGGCCTCCCCTCAGGCAGCTCACTATCTGGGCATTTCAGCCATTTCAACCTCCACTGAGACAGCGTGCACGGCCTAGGACTTCGTTCTCAGACCCGAAGGGAGAAGACGACTGTGGAACACAGACCTGTCTGTCACATTGCACCTCGCATTACTGCACCCCGATATTCCTCATTATCCAGGCAAGACCCTCCCGGCAAAGCCACAACGCACCCAAGAGCGCTAGCGTCCAGCAATGTCTTACACAACGGAGGCCTGTTTGCTCCGTCCCCACACGCCTGAGACGCTCCACCGTGAGGATGGCCTTTCAGGGGCAACAGTGAAAAGTGCATCCCACCTTCACAGCACGGGGGCCGCTGGCCGACTCCTGCGTGAACTCTCCTTCCGGGGGGGGGGGGGGGGGTACCAGACGCGGGAGCGGAGCCGACTTGCAGGGGCAGGGCCCGGCGCCATGTCCGTTAGGCCTGGAGGGCTGCGTGAGCGGCTTCGCTCCGCCCAGAGGCCACTGGTGGAGCCTAGAGCTGAGGAGCGGCAGCCCGCTCGGCGCCTGAACGCACCTGCCACAGCCGACGGCTCAGGCGCTCTGCTCAGACGTCACCGCTGGATCCTAACTGTTCAAAGCGTGATAGGTTTTGGGGGACACCCTGTGTACAGACTAAACATGACACGAACCAGAGCCGGTGCCTCTGCCCGCGTTTAACACAATCACATGCATGAAACACAGACCGCCTGGTCACGCCTCCGCCGCACCATTCGACAAAGCACTTTCCGTGTTCTCGGGGCCAGGATGCACATCCCACGCCAGTGATCACACGTGTTTCCCGAGTGGAATTCTGTAGTAACCACGTCCGTGGTCTGACGTGCCCTGTGGCGGCCCGGGCCTGCACCCCGTCCCCCACTTCCTGTGCGGCATCCTGGCCTCCAGGCCCTCGTTCTCACACTGCGCGCCCGCTCTCCTACGGCCACCGCGCCACGAGGAGGCACAACCGAAGTGACCACAGAACAGGGCTGGTTACCGCGAGGAAATGAACGGGACGGAGGTGACTTCCCGAAAGACGAGGCGCGCCCACGGGGAGACGCGCCCGGGGCGCCCCGAGGCCTGGGCGGGAACAGGCAGCGATGGACATCAATGTGAGCACAGTCCTGAGGGGGCGCCATGTCAGCTGGAGTTCACCCGCTTTCTTAGCTGTTGGGTCTCTGAGAACCGCTGTTGTGGGCCGGCCTGGTTGCTGCCGCTTTAAAGGACAGAAAAGCGAAACCCACAGCCCCCAGGTCCCAGGAGGGCAGCGTCTCCGCACGCAGCCACCTCAGCCGCGTCCTCGCTGGGTGGCGGCGGGAGGGGCCGTGGGTCAGCGCCGACCGAGGCTGCGGTCCCGTCACCGCCGAGCTGACCCCTCGGCTCGTCACGTGGGGGCGGAGAGCAGGCGTGCCCTTTGCCGCTTCCCACGCCACCGGACAGGAGCCTGTCCCGACAGCGCAGAGCCGCCCGACGGGAGGACGTCTGAGGCCGAGGGCACCGCCTGCGCCCCGAGACCCGCAAGGGCAACACGTTCACACGGAGGCTCGCCCTCGGCCGGCGAGCGGCCTGGCGTGCGGGCGCGGACAGCCTGGCCTCGTCCCTCTGGGCACGGCCGATGCCGGGAGGTGCAAGAACCTGCTTCTAACGGCAAGCTGAACTCCCTCCTGCCCCGGCAGCCGCCGTCCCGGGCGCGTCTGTGCTGTGACCGCACGGGCGCGGTTCCGGGTCAGGGCGCACACGGCCGTCCGGCCGGGCTGCTGGGCAAGCTCTGGGGCCGCGCCTGACCGTCGCCCCTCAGCCCTCAGCACAGCGTGCGTGTCCCCGCCGCGGCGCCCTGAGGCCGTGGCAGCCCCGCGGGGGCGGCGTGTAGTGTGAGCGGATCAGGGTCTGGGATGGAGGGCAGGACGCGCTTGTCCACAAAGGCGCGTGGTCACCTCGGCGAGTGGGACTCCGTGGATCCGAGGCGCAGGCTCGACGCGTCCGGCGGCCTGCGGGCGGCGTGGCGGGCGCCTCACTGGGGCATGTAGCCGCCGGGCCGCACCGTCTGCGGGAGGTAGCTCTTCGGCGGCCCCTCGTCAAGGTCGAGCGCGGCCTCCATCCCACCCGCCTCCGACCTCTCGCCCGGCCCCTGGGCCGCGGGCCCAAAGGCGTCCGCCCCCGGGACCTCCCGGAACGCCTGCGGCTGCCCGGGCCCCACGGGGTCCTCGCCGGCCGGGGCGCCGGCCTCGGGCTGGCGGCAGCTCTGCCGGAAGTACGGCTGTCGGGGCGGCGGGTCTGAGCCGTCCCCCGGCGGCGGCACATCGTCGGGCCGCTCCTCGCAGTCGAGCAGGGGCTGCGTGGACTCGGAGCGCGAGAAGACCTGCACGGAGGGCACCTGGTGGCGGTAGCCGCTGTGCACCACGGTGGAGTACTGCACGGCGCTCGCGGCGCTCTGCGCGGACGCCGCCTCGGCCTCGTCGCCGCTGGACAGGCTCTGCCGCGAGGACATGCACGAGGAGCCGCCGATGCCGCTGCTGTGGCCGCCCGTGCTCAGCTTCTCCTTCCGGAACAGGTCCAGCGCCTTGAGCTCCTCCGGGAGCGGCTTCTTGTCACTCGCCTCGATCTCCACCACGCTCAGGTCCGTGAGCGCGCCGTCCGAGAACATCTGGTCCTTCGCGTTAAAGTTGTGCTGAGAGAGAGAGAGAGAGAGAGGGGGGGGGGGGGGGAGAGGGAGGGAGGGGGAGGGAGGGAGGGAGAGAGAGAGGGAGAGAGAGAGAGGGGGGGAGAGAGAGGGGGGGAGAGAGGGGGAGAGAGAGGGAGGGAGAGGAAGGGAGAGAGAAGGAGGGAGAGAGAGAGGGAGAGAGAGAGGGAGGGAGGGAGAGGGAGGGGGAGAGGGAGGGAGAGGGGAAGGGAGAGAGAGGGAGAGAGAGGGAGGGAGGGAGGAGCAGAGAGGGGGAGGCGGAGGGAGGGAGAGGGAGGAGCAGAGAGAGAGAGGGAGGGGGGAGAGAGGGAGAGAGGGAGGGAGAGGGGAAGGGAGAGAGAGGGGGGGGGAGAGAGGGAGAGGAGGGAGAAGGGGGGAGAGAGGGAGAAGGGGGGAGAGAGGGAGAAGGGGGGAGAGAGGGAGAAGGGGGGAGAGAGGGAGAAGGGGGGAGAGAGGGAGAGAGGGAGGGAGAGAAGGGATCGTCATTACCACACGTCACTGAGGAACTGCAGGCACACACAAGGGCGGAGCCAGAGCCCGTGTCTCAGGGTCTCCGTGGCCGCCGGAGGTAACACCGCTCCGCCACCTGCCACGGCGCCCGCTACGGGGCGTTCTCCGTGGGACCGGCGGCGGCGCCTCGTCCGAGCCCAGCCAACGCTGCTGGCAGAACAGCACTCGCTTTCCACGCGGACAGCCGCCCCGGGCTCTCGGGACAGAAAAGCAGCAACGTTCAGAAAACAGGCTGACTCCGTCCCACAGAACACACACGTGTTCCGCCTGTGACACGGAACTCGAGGAGGGAAGGACGTCCAGACCCTCCGCGTCGGGAAGCTCCCGGAGTCCACGAGGAGACGGCCGTCAGCGTGGGAGCACGCAGGCTGCGAGGGCCGGCGGGCACGACGCTAACGGCCGCCTACGGGCTGCCCGGAGCAGTGCCGACACCGGCCAGGCGTTCACGGCGGACCCTGCGTCAGGGAGCGTGCTCCAATGGGACCGGCGGCACGGGCAGCGCCCCTAAACCCGTCACCGTCCTCCTGCGCGGCCCGGCTGTTCCCGTGACGTCTGGTCCAAGTGGTGACCTTTGGCTGACCCCCAATGCGCCCCACTTGCCCGAGTCCCTAACGAGTCGGAGCCCCGTCTTACCCGGGGCGGCGTGTGGGGCGACCACTGGGCGATGTGGCTCTTGGACGGGTCCGGGACGTTGGGCCAGATGTGCTTCTTAATCCTGGGGAGGAGACGCGCTGGTGAGGGCGCGGGCAGCGCACGAGGAGGTCCCTGACCCCACCCCCCCAAACAGCGCCCGCCGGCCCGGAGCCCATAGAGCCAGGCCTGCCCCGCCGAGCAGCACGGTGCAGGGCCGAGGGGCCGCCCTCGTCGCAGCGAAAGGCCGTCAACAAGGCTTCTACCGGGAAAACCCGATCAAAGCCCGCCTGCCACCACGGCGAGCTCCCCGGGTCACAGCGGCTGTAGCTCAGCCCCTCCCACCAAGAGGCCAAAACCGCTCAGCCTCCGACGATCAGACAGCAGGCGACCTCAGACCGGCCCCAGGTGAAGGGGAACGAACCTCACTTTTCAAAAGGAAGAAAGAGGAACAAAGCCTGAGGCAGCTGTCCCGTCAGCACAGACCCTCTGCGCGCGGTCCCTCCTGCGCAGCCCGGGTCCGAGCCGGGCGTCACGTGAGGGGAGGCCACGCACAGAGTCCGGAGGAGTCACGGGACCTCCAGGCGCCCCCGGCACAACCGGGAAACGTGGCAGAAAGCGCACACCGCGGCCCACAGGCCGACGGGAGGTCATCTCCGAACCCCCCCTGAACTGACGGGAGCACTCGCTCGCCATCTGTGTGGAAGCGCGTCTTCCCACAAGACAAGGCTCAGCCCCGGGGCTGCCCCGTGAGTCCCGTCAGACGCTTAAAAGGGGGGACTCTCCATGGAGGGGTACACGTCTCCACTAACCCCACACCCGCTGTTCAGCGATCACGCCCCCGAGCCTGGAGAACGGGGTGACGTTTCCGATAAAGTTACACGTGCACCTGCCACACGACCCGACGACCCTCCTCACTGAGGTACACGGTAACTCGGGACGCCAAGACGCGACTCTCGAGCAGAGAGCGTGGCTCATGGGAGCCACGACCAAAGAACCCCCGAGCTTCCGTCACAGCGCGGCCCGAGTCCGATGGACCGCGCCCAGGACTCTGCTCCACAGCGAGGAGGAAGCGTGAGCCGCAGCCACGCGCTGCCCTCAGGACGCCAGGGGAGCGCCGTGGACAAGCCGCGCCAGACCGCAGAGCAGGGCCGGCTGGGCCGGGGTCAGGGCGGGGCCACCAGGGGCGTCTCGGTGATGAAGTGCTGCTGCCGGCAGGGACAGGCCCACAGGCCGTGCACGAGGCCGTGCGGAGGGGCCGCGGGGAGGACCCCGCGCCGTGACGGGAGGCGCGCGGTACTCACAGGTCCCGCTTGTTGAAGCAGAGCAGCACGCCCAGCAGCGTGAGCAGCAGGAACGCCAGGCAGACGGGCACCACGATGGCCTCGATCTCCCCCTGGGCTGGAACGAGACGGGAGGAGACGGCTCAGCGATGCCGAGGAGACACGCTTCCCGCCACCGGCCTCGGGCCGCGCACGCAGACCCGCGTCAGACCCACAGACCCTCCGCACAGCGGGGCCCGAGCGGGGCTGCGGGCATCCCCCCGGCACAGCGCCCGCACGGAGTGTGCCTTCACCCGACAGCCCTACTGCGCGCTGGCCAGACTGCAGGTAAACGTGCCGTGTGCACGGGAGGCGGGTACGCGTGGCGCACCGCGCTGTAACCTCGCTTTACGGCTGGAAGTGGCCCCGGGTCCCTGAGAGGCTGGACTCCTGGGAAGATGAACCCGTCCCCCTGTCCGTCTTTCCACACTTCAGCCCTGTCAGCCCCACCCTCCATGACGCGCACCGGCTGGCCCCGACAGCCTCACGCTGCTGGTGGGGAGGGGGAGGGCAGTCCCTGACCTTCCTCCCGCCCACAGCGCCCTCCCTGCCCGGGGCAGCTGGGAAGCTGGGCAGTCAGTAACGGAGCTACACTGGCCCCCGGGACCCGACGGGACCTGCAGACCCAACTTCACGAGTCCTTCCTCTTTCCAAGGCGCTCTCTGCCGGGGCCGCGGGTTCAGGAGCGCCCACGGCACATGCGAGGAAGAGCGGTCGGAAGAGCGGCCCACCCTCACTCCACGCCTCCCCGTCCCCGTGCGGGAGGGGCCGTCGCTGGGACGTCCACGCGGGGACTTCTAAAGACGGCCTGGTCGTTCTGGTGAAGTCACCCGGCCCTCTCGAGGGGCTTTTACGGGAGAAGGTCTGAGAGTAAAGGGATGAGCGTGGGACGGCCGTGGCCTGAACGAAGAGCGAGCGGGGTGTTTGGGAACAGAGAGGGTGGCTGAGGTCCTGGCAGATCAGAGCCCAACCAGCACAGAGCTCCAGAGAGCAGCTTTCCCAGCGACCAGGGGAGGCGGCGGGGAGGCACAGGGGACCAGGCGGGAGGCGGCGGGAAGGCACAGGGGACCAGGCGGGAGGCGGCGGGAAGGCGGAGAAGGGAGGTGCAGGGCTACCTGGGAAACAAAGGGTTAGGAGAACCAAGGGAAGTGGGATTTTTGAGGACAGAGAGGCCACGGGAGTCAGACCGAGAAGCAGGAAGATCGGGACGACAGAGGCACGAAGACCAGACCAGGGAGGCCTCCTGAGTGACAGCCAGGCTTCGGCCTGGGGCGGGAAGCGGGTGTGGGGGGATGGGAAGGGGTGTCGGGTGTCGGGGGGCAGGGGTTGGGGGGCGGGAAGCGGGTGTCCAAGAAGCAGGGCTGCAGGGCCGTGGGGACGGGGCAGACCAGGCCCAGCACCGGCCGTAAACGCAGGGACAGCACAGACAGACGGACCCACCGAGGAGGCGCCCGGGTTTGGGGGTGTCAGGGTCCCGGTGAAACAGTCAAACACAACGAGTAAGTCGACGACGAAGGTGGGAAGCTTCCTCTCGTTTAAAGAGACGAAAGCCGGTCCCAGCACCAAGGCCCTGATTCCTGACCTTCGTCCATGAACCCAAGAGGCACTTTATGGGTCCCAGCAGCCTCGTCCTCGGTCGGACGGAACCAGAAGGAAGAGGGGCTCGCCCGCTCTCACCGAACTTGGGGGTGGTGAAGGTGAACTCGGGGCCGTCCTTGCCGCCCTCGTCCGTGTAGGCCGCCATGCGCACCATGTAGAGCGTGTCGCTCGTCAGCGAGGACAGCGTGTACTCCGTGTGGGAGGAGTCCACGTTCACGGCTGGAAGAAACCACCGGCTCAGTCAGCTGCTCGGGGGCCTCTGCTCCCGGGGCCAACGTCCGACAGCGAAAGTGTCAAAAGGAACGGAGTGTATTTCACCCCAACAACTTCCCTAACTGCCTGGGCGCGCCCTGTGTCTGCGGAGGGACCCCCCCCCCCCGGGAGGGGCAGCAGGAGATGGATCGGGCGCAGTCCTGAGCAGGACCGGGCCCCCAGCCAGAACGCTCACCGGTCTCGTTGCCCGCGCCGGTCCTATAGAAGATGGTGTAATTCCTGATGAAGCCGTTCTGCACGTCCACCGGGAGCCGGTCCCACTCCAGGACGGCCTCGTTCTTCCCCACCTTCTTGGTCCGCACGGTGGGGCCCTTGGAGGGCGCTGGGGAGAGGAGCCGTCCGCTGACTGAACGCCACTGGGGTTCAGTGACGTTTCCTCACCGCAGCCCGCGGGACGGGAGACAGCCTGACGGGGCTGCAGCGGCTCTGCTCACACCGTCCCGGGGCGGGGCGGGGCGGACGGGCTTGCTTCAGGTACGGACGGGGGGCGGGGGACAGACGGGGGGCGGACGGGGACTTATGGGCTTGCTTCAGGGACGGGCGGGGGGCGGGGGACGGACGGGTGGATGGACGGGGACTTACGGGCTTGCTTCAGGGATGGACGGGGGGCGGGGGACAGACGGGGGGCGGATGGGGGGGCGGACGGGGACTTACGGGCTTGCTTCAGGTACGCCCGCACGGCCTCGGCGGCCCCCGGCCCGTCGCTGTACACCGGGATGACGGTGATCAGGTAGCAGGTGCTCTCCGCCAGGCGCCCTGGAGGGGAGAAGGGGGTGAACGCTGTTTCTCCTGCGACGAGAACGCCTGGTCCCACGGCTCAGGCTCCACCGTCGCTTCCTGACCCTGAGCTTCCGGCTGAACCGGCAGCGGCTGGAGGGAGCCCTGACTTTCATGAGCTGGGTTCACGCTCAAGAGGAACCTGCTTATGAGGGTCAAAGGTCACCCTCGGTGCCCATGAGCGGGCAAAGCGTTGATGTCGTCAGGAGTGAGGACGGCGATCAGTCGGGAGTGAGACCGCCGATCTCTCGGCACCGGAATCTGCCTCCCAGCCCGACGGCGTGTCTGCCGGTGAGCCTGCTCCGGAGCCAGGCCCACGGGGTCGGGCGACTCGGGAAAGAGACGGGGTCACTTCCCCAGAAAGCACCCCGTTTTACAAGGAGAAGTGATCCCGACTCCGCCTTCTAGAACCCTCCAGACGAGCGGCTGCTGCTCAGCCCACCTGGTGACTAGCACGGCGCGCTGCCCGCCCTCGGCCGTCCACGGTGGGGGAGGGGGTGGCGCTGAAGTTGACCTTCGACCAGGACGCACCTTCCCGGCTCTCCTCACGAAGTCACACTCGCTGCCCCGCTTCCTGAGCCGCGGGCGCCCCCTCGCCTTGTAGCTGGGCAGACGAGCAACCCTCCACCCCCGTGACAGTGGGCACCAGCCACACCGTGGCCCGGCCGAGCCCTGCTGCCCCGATGCCGGTCTGCCCAGCACCGTCTCCTTTCTGGTTCCCAGCTTCCAAGGTCAAGGCTGGAAACCGGACACCTGTCGGCCAGGAGGTCACCGAGGGCCAGACGGCCTGTTTGGAGAAGACGCTCCCACTGTCCCGTCCCGGTGGGCACGGCCGCCCGCATCTGCTTAGAGCGGTCCTCTCATTCGTTCACCGTGTTCGGCGTCCTCCGTCACCGGGAACACGCGCACGCACAGGCACACACGCTGTTTGTTTTCTCTTTAACGGTGTTGTCCACTGCACAGCCACTACAGGCCGCTCCCTGACACACAGGCCCCCCCCCCCCCCCCCCGTCCTGGGCTCTCACTGCCTCTGTCCACTCGCATGTCCAGTTACAACCCTCAGGGAACCAGTGCCGGCTCCGCCTCCTCCGGCAGCTGTGAGGAGTCAATGCCAGAGAAGGGCTTCTCCAGTGATGGGCCAGAGACCGGGAGCAGGGAGCACACACCCGGAGCAGGGAGCACACACACACCCCGGAGCAGGGAGCACACACCCCGGGAGCAGGGAGCACACACACACCCCGGAGCAGGGAGCACACACCCGGGAGCAGGGAGCACACACACACCCCGGAGCAGGGAGCACACACCCCGGAGCAGGGAGCACACACCCGGGAGCAGGGAGCACACACCCGGGAGCAGGGAGCACACACACACCGGGAGCAGGGAGCACACACACACCCCGGAGCAGGGAGCACACACCCCGGAGCAGGGAGCACACACCCGGGAGCAGGGAGCACACACACACCGGGAGCAGGGAGCACACACACACACCCGGGAGCAGGGAGCACACACCCGGAGCAGGGAGCACACACACACCCCGGAGCAGGGAGCACACACCCGGGAGCAGGGAGCACACACACACCCCGGAGCAGGGAGCACACACCCGGGAGCAGGGAGCACACACACACCCCGGAGCAGGGAGCACACACCCCGGAGCAGGGAGCACACACCCAGGAGGGAGCACACACACACCCGGGAGCAGGGAGCACACACACACCGGGAGCAGGGAGCACACACACACCCCGGAGCAGGGAGCACACACCCCGGAGCAGGGAGCACACACCCGGGAGCAGGGAGCACACACACACCCGGAGCAGGGAGCACACACACACACCGGGAGCAGGGAGCACACACACCCGGGAGCAGGGAGCACACACACACAGGGAGCAGGGAGCACACACAGGGAGCAGGGAGCACACACTGGGAGCAGGGAGCACACACACACAGGGAGCAGGGAGCACACACTGGGAGCAGGGAGCACACACACACACAGGGAGCAGGGAGCACACACCCGAGCAGGGAGCACACACACACACCGGGAGCAGGGAGCACACACACACACACCTGGGAGCAGGGAGCACACACACACCGGGAGCAGGGAGCACACACCCGGGAGCAGGGAGCACACACACACCCGGGAGGGAGCACACACACACCCGGGAGGGAGCACACACTGGGAGCAGGGAGCACACACACACACCTGGGAGCAGGGAGCACACACACACCGGGAGCAGGGAGCACACACCCGGGAGCAGGGAGCACACACACACCGGGAGCAGGGAGCACACACACACACCCGGGAGCAGAGAGCACACACACACAGGGAGCAGGGAGCACACACACACAGGGAGCAGGGAGCACACACACACCCGGGAGCAGGGAGCACACACACAGGGAGCAGGGAGCACACACACACCCGGGAGCAGGGAGCACACACACAGGGAGCAGGGAGCACACACACACCCGGGAGCAGGGAGCACACACACACCCGGGAGCAGGGAGCACACACACAGGGAGCAGGGAGCACACACACACCGGGAGCAGGGAGCACACACACACACCCGGGAGCAGAGAGCACACACACACACCCGGGAGCAGAGAGCACACACACACACCCGGGAGCAGGGAGCACACACCCGGGAGCAGGGAGCACACACACACCGGGAGCAGGGAGCACACACACACACCCGGGAGCCGCGAGCACACACACACCCCCGGGAGCAGAGAGCACACACACACACCCGGGAGCAGAGAGCACACACACACACCCGGGAGGGAGCACACACTGGGAGCAGGGAGCACACACACACACCTGGGAGCAGGGAGCACACACACAGGGAGCAGGGAGCACACACACACCCGGGAGCAGGGAGCACACACACAGGGAGCAGGGAGCACACACACACCCGGGAGCAGGGAGCACACACACACCCGGGAGCAGGGAGCACACACACAGGGAGCAGGGAGCACACACACACCGGGAGCAGGGAGCACACACCCGGGAGCAGGGAGCACACACACACCGGGAGCAGGGAGCACACACACACACCCGGGAGCAGAGAGCACACACACACACCCGGGAGCAGAGAGCACACACACACACCCGGGAGCAGAGAGCACACACACACACCCGGGAGGGAGCACACACACACCCGGGAGGGAGCACACACTGGGAGCAGGGAGCACACACACACACCTGGGAGCAGGGAGCACACACACACCGGGAGCAGGGAGCACACACCCGGGAGCAGGGAGCACACACCCGGGAGCAGGGAGCACACACACACACCCGGGAGCAGAGAGCACACACACACAGGGAGCAGGGAGCACACACACACCCGGGAGCAGGGAGCACACACAGGGGGCAGGGAGCACACACACACAGGGAGCAGGGAGCACACACACACCCGGGAGCAGGGAGCACACACACAGGGAGCAGGGAGCACACACACACCCGGGAGCAGGGAGCACACACACAGGGAGCAGGGAGCACACACACCGGGAGCAGGGAGCACACACACCCGGGAGCAGGGAGCACACACACACACCCGGGAGCAGGGAGCACACACACACACCCGGGAGCAGGGAGCACACACACACAGGGAGCAGGGAGCACACACACCCGGGAGCAGGGAGCACACACACACACCCGGGAGCAGGGAGCACACACACACACCCGGGAGCAGGGAGCACACATACACAGGGAGCAGGGAGCACACACACACCCGGGAGCAGGGAGCACACACACCGGGAGCAGGGAGCACACACACACCCGGGAGCAGGGAGCACACACACCCGGGAGCAGGGAGCACACACCGGGAGCAGGGAGCACACACACACCCGGGAGCAGGGAGCACACACACACCCGGGAGCAGGGAGCACACACACACCGGGAGCAGGGAGCACACACACACCCGGGAGCAGAGAGCACACACACACAGGGAGCAGGGAGCACACACACCCGGGAGCAGGGAGCACACACACACCCGGGAGCAGGGAGCACACACACCCGGGAGCAGGGAGCACACACACACACCCGGGAGCAGGGAGCACACACACCCGGGAGCAGGGAGCACACACACACACCCGGGAGCAGGGAGCACACATACACAGGGAGCAGGGAGCACACACACACCCGGGAGCAGGGAGCACACACACCGGGAGCAGGGAGCACACACACACCCGGGAGCAGGGAGCACACACACACCGGGAGCAGGGAGCACACACCCGGGAGCAGGGAGCACACACACCGGGAGCAGGGAGCACACACACACCCGGGAGCAGGGAGCACACACACACCCGGGAGGGAGCACACACATACCCGGGAGCAGGGAGCACACACACACCCGGGAGCAGGGAGCACACACACACCGGGAGCAGGGAGCACACACCCGGGAGCAGGGAGCACACACCGGGAGCAGGGAGCACACACACACCCGGGAGCAGGGAGCACACACACACCCGGGAGGGAGCACACACACACCGGGAGCAGGGAGCACACACACACAGGGAGCAGGGAGCACACACACACAGGGAGCAGGGAGCACACACACACCGGGAGCAGGGAGCACACACACACCCGGGAGGGAGCACACACACACCCG
Organism: Eptesicus fuscus; assembly: GCF_027574615.1. Classification (NCBI taxonomy): domain Eukaryota; kingdom Metazoa; phylum Chordata; class Mammalia; order Chiroptera; family Vespertilionidae; genus Eptesicus; species Eptesicus fuscus. Next base: position 112,617,610 of record NC_072476.1, read on the forward strand.
GGAGCAGGGAGCACACACACACAGAGAGCAGGGAGCACACACACATACCGGGAGCAGGGAGCACACACACACCCGGGAGCAGGGAGCACACACACACCGGGAGCAGGGAGCACACACACACCGGGAGCAGGGAGCACACACACACCCGGGAGGGAGCACACACACACCCGGGAGGGAGCACACACACACAGAGAGCAGGGAGCACACACACATACCGGGAGCAGGGAGCACACACACACCCGGGAGCAGGGAGCACACACACACCGGGAGCAGGGAGCACACACCCGGGAGCAGGGAGCACACACACCGGGAGCAGGGAGCACACACACACCCGGGAGCAGGGAGCACACACACACACCCGGGAGCAGGGAGCACACACACACCCGGGAGCAGGGAGCACACACACACACAGGGAGCAGGGAGCACACACACACACCGGGAGCAGGGAGCACACACCCGGGAGCAGGGAGCACACACACACCCGGGAGGGAGCACACACACACCCGGGAGCAGGGAGCACACACACACACCGGGAGCAGGGAGCACACACACACCCGGGAGCAGGGAGCACACACACACACCCGGGAGCAGGGAGCACACACACACCCGGGAGCAGGGAGCACACACACACACAGGGAGCAGGGAGCACACACACACACCGGGAGCAGGGAGCACACACCCGGGAGCAGGGAGCACACACACACCCGGAGCAGGGAGCACACACCCGGGAGCAGAGAGCACACACACACAGGGAGCAGGGAGCACACACACACCCGGGAGCAGGGAGCACACACCCGGAGCAGCAGGGCCAGGCCGCCTTGGCTTCTTGCCACCTTGCAGCGCCGTGGGCGCCCATGTGAGCAAACGGCTCGGATGGCAGACGGCAGGGTGCCCTCTGTCCACACAGCACGGTCCAGGGAGCTGAGTGCCCCAGTGAACCGGACGCCTGGCTGTGCTGAGATCTGGCCGCCCCAGGGCCACCCTCTTGGCCGAGAGCAGGTGGCAGGAGCCGGCCTGAGGGTCAGGGTACCTGTGAGGTGGGTGCGGTGCACACCGCCATCCTCCTGCTGCCAGTCGGGGACGCAGGGCGCCTTGTCGGACAGCACGCACCACTCCAGGACGTACTTGCTCACAGGCTCGCGGGGGGCGCTCCACTCCACCCACAGCCGGTTGTCCTTGGGAAACGCTCTGAGGTCCCTCACAGGGCGAGTAGCTTCAAAACACAACATGGACACGAACATTTAAAACAGTGGTATTTTGCATTCATTTCCATAACCGTGCAATCTACCTCGCTATCGTTTTTGTAGCATATATGTTATAACGTGCTATAACATTAACACGCATTTCCATGAACAAAAGCACTTCGTTGTAATTTACACGTAGTCACTGCATCAAATGCTTCTTTTCCCAAACTCTTCAGATGCTCTGTGTAGGTCAATGATAACTTTTTTTCTTGGAAAGCAACCGACAATACATTTAAGCCGTGTGCACCTCAGGTCCCCAGAACCTTACCGTAACGGGACAGAACGAGGGAGCACACAGCCAGCGAACGCCAGCGGAGCAGGCGGCAGCCACGCCCAAGCAAGCAGGTGGCTCACGGAGCGGAGCACCGCCGCCCTGAGGGGGTCAGAGTGCGTGTCCTCACAGGAGTCCCGAGCCCCTCGGGAGCCAGGCCCTCAGACACCCACCTGGGAAGTCACAGGCAGGGATGGTGAGCACGGCGGCGTCGGAGGTGCCCACCAGGTTCCTGGCCGTCAGGGTTGCGGTATAGCGATCGCTGGTGAGGTTCACGGTCAGCTTCATGTCACGGACCGTGTAGTTTTGTGAATGTGATTTCCATCTCGTGAGAGTCACTTCGTAATCCAAGATCTTCCCATTGGCTTCAAACGGAGGCAGGGTCTGTAACAGACACTTCATGTTAGAGCGTGTTCCCTGCAGGGTCTGTAACAGACACTTCATGTTAGAGCGTGTTCCCTGCAGGGTCTGTAACAGACACTTCATGTTAGAGCGTGTTCCCTAAAGGGTAACAGACACTTCATGTCAGAGCATGTTCCCTGCAGGGTCTGTAACAGACACTTCACGTTAGAGTGTGTTCCCTGGAGGGTCTGTATCACACACTTCATTTTAGAGCGTGTTCCCTAAAGGGTAACAGACACTTCATGTTAGAGTGTGTTCCCTGCAGGGTCTGTAACAGATCCTTCATGTTAGAGCGTGTTCCCTGAAGGGTAACAGACACTTCACGTTAGAGTGTGTTCCCTGGAGGGTCTGTATCAGACACTTCATGTCAGAGCGTGTTCCCTGCAGGGTCTGTAACAGATCCTTCATTTTAGAGCGTGTTCCCTAAAGGGTAACAGACACTTCATGTTAGAGTGTGTTCCCTGAAGCCAGACCAGAGCTGACTCCCCGTGTGCCGACCCTGCCAGCGGGCTCGACCTCAGTGCTCACCGACGGGCCAGGCCTCCGTGCCGTGTTCACCGCGGGGGCAGGAGCACTGCCCACGGGCCGAGGCGAGGTGGGAGGGCTGTGGGGCCAGGTTAACGGTACGTCCCAGTATTTTCTCTGCCTTTTTCTGGTATGATCCGCTCACGTACGTTTATGGAGCACACGACGATTTTATTTCCTATTACTGGCGTGCACTCTGATCACGCAGACCTTTCCTCATGATTTCCTGGGCACCCGGGAGAGTCGACGAGACTCCGTCCCTGTCCTCACAGCCCCCCTGCCCGCCTCCCGCCACGCGGAGGCCTGACGAGGCTTTCGCTACAGCCTGAGCCTGCCCTCGTCAGCAAAACTCGGTGCGCTGCTGATGCGAAGATGAATGAAAATGGAAGCTAAGGCCCCCTCGTCACGTCCCCTACGATGCACGTCCTCAGGAGCCGGAGAACAGACATGGGCCCGCTCACCTTCCACATGAGCTGCACGGACCTGGAGCCGTGAGCAGGCGATGGCTCCACCTTGTACCAGAAGCTCGGTGCCTTGGATGGTCCTAAAGGAACGACACGCACTTGATAAACCTTTTATTGTCACAGAAACAAAGCCTGGAGATTACTCCCTCCCGTTGTTAACATCCCCACCCTCCAGTCAGTCCCTCCCTTACACGGCCCGTCCCTCCCTCACACGCCCGTCACGGCCCGTCTGGCCGGGAGCCGGGGGTCATAGGGCCCGAGGAGTCAGCTACTGGAGGCTCCTGTAATCTCAGAACCGTGAGGCCACAGACAGCCCTGAGCAGTCCCCGAGGCGCATCCCACGTCTTACTGCTAAAAACAGCCCTGAAAGTCCCATCTGAACATGTGCTTAAGGCCCCCATTACACACGTGAGACTGTGAGACAAGTTAGAACAGATGGAGTCTGGTTAGCTCATCCCTATCTGGGGACAACTGGAGCAAGAAGTAACTCAGATGAGCTCACGGGACTGCACCACCACGCGAAAGCAGCGTTTTATAAAACGGCGTCCGACGCCGTAGCAGGCTTTAAACATCCCCGCAGACTGCCCGACTCAAACACACGTTTATGAATGTAAGTGGGAAACATGGCTGTCAGCAGAATTTCCAAGAGGATCTGAACCAAGTCTAAGCGGTGCCGTGCGGACCAAACCCAGAGAGAAGACTGCCCCGAGGCTGGGGAGCTGCCTGGGGGTGCACGGAGGCCAATCCACAAGCAGGACGACGCAGTGAGGAGCGTGACACCTCAGAACACGTCTGGGCTGGGAATGGTCCCTGCAGACAGCACCCCGAGGCTGCCGTCCTCGGCTCCTGCTCCTGGCTCTGGGGTTCCAGAGAGCACACGTGCGGTCGCCCAGAAAGTCTCGTGCCCATGACTGCTCCTGCCACTGCGGAGGGTCAGTGGGCGGGGACACCTCCTGCCACTCCTCCCACAGCCACTTCCTCACGCAGCGCAGACGCCAGGCCGGGGGCCGACTTAGGCTACCAACACGCACACGACAGCTTAGGGCTCAACCTCCCTGAGAGCAAAAGTGTCTGAATGAAATGACCACTAAGCGGGCAAGGAGGCCGTGGTCCCTCAGCCCGGCAGGGCACCCGCAGCGAACAGCGCGCCGCGGTCACTCACGGTCCTCGTACGTGGTCCCCCACGCCTCCTCGCTCCAGTCGCTCCAGAAGCCCTGGCCGTCCTCCTTCATGCAGCGCAGCCGGAACACGTACTCCGTGAAGGGCCGCAGGTCCTGGACCGTGAAGGAGTAGCGGGTGGACGCCGTGTCTTCCAGAGGAATCTGAAGCAAAGCAGCCGACAAAACCCCAGGCTTCAGGACGGGCTCCCAAGTCGCCCGAGACGTCAGAGACTGACTTAATGAGACGGCCTGGTGAGTGGACTCGAGCTCTGGGGAGAACTAAGGCCAAAAGCAGCTGAGGTCGGCAGCGTGAGCGGCTGGGGAGCACAGAAACTTCCACTGTTAACCCTTCCTCTAGTTGTCAAACTTAGAAAGAATGACAACAGCCAGCACAGCGGTCTGGCGCGAACGAATCAGAATTGCACCTAGTTTCCCGTCAGATCGGCAAAAACGCCACGTACTTGGGTGTGCCGCAGAACCGTGGCGATCGGCTCACGTGACAAGGCGACGACCGCGGGAGCGAGGGTCACGAGAGACTGAGCGCGAGGGGACGTCGGTACCTGGCTCCAGGCCGCGGTGCCCCGGGCCCGGTACTGGATGTCGTACTTGAGGCCGATGAACTTGTTGATGCCGGAGTTGACCCAGGTCAGCTTCAGGATGCTGGACAGCTCCTCCGAGTGGCTGACGGACACGTTGCGTGGAGGTATGGGCTTCACTGGAGAAGGAAACGAGCCTCAGGCCCACCGGCTTCTCGTGCAAACCCACCCTCTGCTCTCAGCGTCCGTGCCCGGCCCCTCGTCCCGGATCGTCACACACAAACCCACCCTCTGCTCTCACAGCGTCCGTGCCCGGCCCCTCGTCCCGGATCGTCACACACAAACCCACCCTCTGCTCTCACAGCGTCCGTGCCCGGCCCCTCGTCCCGGATCCTCACACACAAACCCACCCTCTGCTCTCACAGCGTCCGTGCCCGGCCCCTCAGCCCCGATCGTCACACACAAACCCACCCTCTCTGCTCTCACAGCGTCCGTGCCCGGCCCCTCGTCCCGGATCGTCACATACAAACCCTCTCTCCTCTCACAGCGTCCGTGCCCGGCCCCTCGTCCCGGATCGTCACACACAAACCCACCCTCTGCTCTCACAGCGTCCGTGCCCGGCCCCTCAGCCCCGATCGTCACACACAAACCCACCCTCTCTGCTCTCACAGCGTCCGTGCCCGGCCCCTCGTCCCGGATCGTCACATACAAACCCTCTCTCCTCTCACAGCGTCCGTGCCCGGCCCCTCGTCCCGGATCGTCACATACAAACCCTCTCTCCTCTCACAGCGTCCGTGCCCGGCCCCTCGTCCCGGATCGTCACACACAAACCCACCCTCTGCTCTCACAGCGTCCGTGCCCGGCCCCTCGTCCCGGATCGTCACACAGCAGCTTCTAAACGTCCTTGTCACCCGTCACATCTGTTCTATCTTTTCGGGCTCAGAGGCCAGAGAACGATAAATGTGACAACACGCAGACTTTTAAATCAGCCTTGGCCGCAGCACACGGTGACGTCACCCTGTGAGCGGCTGGGGAGCCGGACGAACCCCGGAGGTCACAGTCCCCGTGGGACCAGCTGTGTGTGTGCTGGGACGATGGGCACTTTTTTTGTCCAAACTATTTTATTTTTAACGACAAAATGGACTGGCAAAAGTGCTTGCTTCTACACTAACTGAAACCTAAACTCCCTCGGCTACAAGCCCCGGCAAGCGCGGCGCAGGCTACCTTTGTCCACGGGGTCGAAGTTGATGTGCTCGGACGTGGCCTCCCCCAGGGCGTTGCGCGCCTCCACCCACACCTCCATGTTGACGAAGTACACCGGCGGGTACTCCACGGTGCACGCGGTGGGGCTGCCGCGCTTCGTTCGACAGTCGGGGAACTTCTCCGTGGCCCTGAAGACAGAAACGGGAGAATCGGGCATTAAAGGAGACCTGAAAACTCGAGCGCGAAGAGTCTCTGAGACCCAGGTGATTCCAACGCGTCTGGAATAAACCGACTGCAAAAACACAAACTTCCTTAAAAACTAACCTGTAGGGGCGGCTACAGGGCTCAGCCTCGGACTGACCTGCGGCCGGGCCACACACAAGTCCCAGGTGGAGGGCAGAGCCCTCCCAGCCTAACTAAGCCTGACCTATAGCCTCCCTAGTCCCTTCCCAGACAGCCAACGGGCGGTGGGCGGTGCAGCAGGTGCTGCCAAAACGAGTGAACGCACAGGAACACTAACTACGGTGACCACTCCTTGTTTCGCCGTGTGCGCTCTGACACAAACACTCCGCTCACAGCCGCGGGGGTCTCTCCGTCGGAGAAGCAGCGGCCCACCAGGCCCCAGCTGTGTTCTCGTCGTCCTCTTTAACCCTTCACCAAACCTGCCCTGCTGGACGCGGCACACTAACCTGCTTATCTTTAAGACACGTTTGATCTGTAACCAAACACGAAATTATTCCCAAACGCCTCCTCCGGCAGCACTCCATCTAGCATGCTCCCCCGGCCGCCCCTCTCCACGGCTCCTCCCTGCCGAGGGCTCAGTGCCGCTCCTCTCCCTTCCCGCCCAGTCCTCCCGCGGCGGCCTCCTGCGCAGGGGGCACGGGGAGGGGGCGGGGACAGGATTCGTGTCTCCCAGAAGTGCCCGGCCCGCCCCTCAGGCCAGGTGACGGCTCTCGGACCTCTATCACCACAGGAAGTTCAGGTGGCTTTTCCGTCACTCACACGTTTACGTTGTGCATCCATTAAGAAAACGTACATGTACGTGTTATTTCTTAAAATAAAGAGGATAAACCCAAACTGAGGAAACAACGCTAACTGAAAACGGGACGACAGCGTTCAAGCATTTTCCATCACATTTGGGTGTGACAGTGGAATGGAGTTAAAGTGTCCGTATCCTTTAGGAAAATGACCAGAATATTCACGGATGCGATGACATGACCTCAGACCAGCTTGGGGGGCGGGGTGTACACACCAAGTACACGCTGTGAGCCGCCATCACTGAAGCTGGGCAATGGCACACGGGATGCATTATACGACTCCTCCCACTCTTACGTTTCAGATGTTCCAACGTTGAAGGTTAAATAAAATGTTTTAAAACTTGCACTGAATGTTCCTACTGGACGAAATCCCAGCACCTGCCCAACTTCACACACTCGGGACACGACGGACGTCAATGACTTGCCATTCAGACTTCAAGGTGAAGTTCGTCTCCAGGTACGTGTCCCGCCCAGGGTCCCACTGACACGTCATCCTCTTCCCTTCGTTCACAATGCAGCTCAGGTTCGTGGGTTTCTCTGGAGGCACTGAAAGGGGAAAGGGAGCGACTTTCAGAAAGCGTCGTGTCCACAAGCAACACGCAACTCACATCCTGCCCAAGAAGTTACCCCTGAACTGCGCAGGAGCAAGTGCCACGCAGTGTGGGCGCGGCCGACACGGTGCCCGAGAAGCTAACTGCTTTCCTGTTTAAACTCGGACTTCTTTCTGGAGAGTGAGCCCCCTCCTGCCGGCACCACCGGGACCACCGGGACCACCGGGACCAGTGCTTCCCCTTCGTCTTTAGTGGAACCCGCTTCATTATAGCTGAACCGGAGCCGCCGATCCCCACTGAGCGCCCTTTGTGTTTGCGCGTCAGCGAGAGGAAACAGGTGGAAAAATGGCGGTCCATCCGGTTCTCCCCCCGCTGCCCTCTGCTCTGTGCTGGAAGCGGAGCCAACGGCAGGCGCCCAGCTCACCTGCGTGGACAGACTTCCTCCGGCTCTCACTCCCCTACCCCTGCGCAGGGCGCGTTTTCTCAGCGGTTAAGGCACTAACACACTGCAAGTGACGCTGAACCAACTCACAGGTTTCAACTCAACAATTCTTTTCTGGGGCGCGGGGGGGGGGGGGGTCTCTCCTCTCAGGAGACTTTTCTCTGAACGGACAGGCCCTTGGCTTTCAGGGAAAACACACAACTTGGTTTTTAGGGTTTCCTGCATATTCGTAATGAAATTGTGGTTCCGCTCCTAAGCTTGTTTTTTAAAACAAATGTGTCCCGAAGGCACTGGCCGGACGAGGTCCTGCATCTCCTAAGACTCACACACAACACGGAACACGGAACTCGGGGTCAGAGCCGCGCCCGGAGGGACTGAGCACTCACAGCCGGACACGACCCGGACTCCGTACACATTCTGGTCGATCTGCCCGAACGTGCGGATGTTGCAGGTGAGCTGGGTGTTGAGCAGGGCGACGTCGGTGAAGGTGACGCTCGACGCCGTGCGGTTTATGACGGCGTACTGCGCGCGGGGCACCGTCACGTGGTTTGTCTTCCAGAAGATGTAGTCGGCGTTGACGTGGAAGTAGTCCATACACTTTTCCTGGAGCACGCAGACCGCGGTGAAGTTGGAGCCGAGCCGCACGACCGGAGACTCGGGGTCGATGTGGCCACAAGGATCCAGAAGTCCCCCTGGAAGGAGCAACAGGGACCCGTGGGTGTGGCCTGGCCTGCCCATCACGGGCCGGGCCTCCCGCAGGGGCGGGGCGGGGCGGGCCCTCGCGCCTCCAGCTGGTGAAACCGCCCCCGTGGGTAACGTGACCCGGCCAGTCCCACCCTCCCTGACTCCCCGGGCAGCCCCTCCTGACACTCTCTCCAAGTCAAGGGAACAGCAACTATAAACTTAATTTGGAGTATTAAAGGACAAAAGACATGACCAGAGAGTCAGTAATTTTTAACCACGCAGACTAAGGGTGATACGAGAAATGGCAAATGTTCACGTTTCCAGAGAGAATCACAGGCTCATTAAACGAGCCCCTTCCAACGTAACCCCGGTTTCACAGGCCACTCGCTCCTGGAGACTAAGCTGTAGGAAGCGGATTTTACTTAGAAAGGCAGACAGGTGCCCTGTGGGAGGGCGGGAGGGCGGGTTGGAACACACAATAGCCAACGTTAGAGGGACCGTGAGGAAACGGCCGGCATTCGCGGCTGCAGGTCCAAACGGATCAACGCTGGACTGGCTGGCGGCCCGGGGTCAACACGCTGACCTAGGAGGTCAGAGAGGCGGCGAGAGTCTGTCCGAGTGCAGCCGCCCTCCTCCCCGCTCAGGTCTGCGCTGCCCACGCCTGCCCCGTCGCAGCGTGTGCCACGTGACTGCCAGCCGGGCCGTGGAAATGCCACTTCCTCAGGCACGCCTCTCCTCTGGGCCCTGCCCTGGGAGCCCAGGCCCGCGGGGATACACGTGCGTGCTCCGGACACAGCCCGCCGAGGCCTCGCCGCAGCACGGCAGGCCACGGGAGGCCCCAGGAGTCGGGGAGGGGAGCCCGCCGGGCTGGGCCTGGCTGTCCTGACCCCCAAACCCCAGAAAGAACCGTCACTGTCACCTCAGGCCACGCAGTTTTGGAGGGATTTGTGAGGCAGCAGCATTTTACTTTATTTCAGAGGGAAAGGGGGAGGGAGAGAAGGAAACATCAATGCTGAGAGAGAATCACCGATGGGCTGCCTCCTGCAGGCCCCTCCTGGGGATCGACCCCTGACCTCCTGGCTCTCAGGCCCAGCTCCCTGTGGGGGAGGACAGTGTGGGTCGCGCAGCCCCGTCTGCGCAGACGGCTCACGTTTGTTCTGCACTATGTTCCACGAGACAGTGCACGGATTAACGCCTGCACATCACGGTCACGTCAAATATTAACGGTTTGGACACATTTACCCCTAACCCTGCACGTGTCTCCCTGTGGACGGGCGGCGGCCGGCGCGGACAGGCCCTGCGGTGGCCGTGGAGGCTCTGCGCCCGCGACCCTCCGGCGCCAGTCCCACCGCTGCTCCGGCCGCGGCGTCAGGCGGAGCGCTGACGGCTACCAGGTCTCCTTTTCTTCATTTAAAGAAGCTCCCTTCCCCAGACAGCCAGTCACAGCCACGCGGCACCCACTTCCTGAGTCAGAGACAACATGCTCGCAGCAGCGACGCCAGAGGAATAAACACGCAGCCCAGCGCGGCGGTTCCACCGAGTGAACGTAAGACCGCGGGCGGGGAGGCGGGGACTTACCCAGGCACGCGGCCGTGAGCAGCAGCAGCAGGGCGGGCAGCGTCCGCGTCCGCGTCCGCAGGGCGGCCATCGTGCGGGGCGAGTCTGTAAGAGACACAGGAAGGTCACTGCTCACACCTCCCCGCACCCTTCCCCCCGCAGACGGCCTTCTAACGAGGCACGGTGCTGGGAGGGCAGAAAACAGCCACGTCTTCAGGGTCTGTTTATTCCCACCCAAGTTACGGCTACACCGGCGGAGTGGGGGTCCGGCCCGCGGGGCTCAGCGGTTGAGCGCTGACCCAGGAACCCAGAGGTTCCCAGTTCGATCCCCGGTCAGGGCACACGCCCGGGCTGCAGGCTCGATCCCCAGTGGGGGCGTGCAGGGGGCAGCCGATGAGTGATACTTCTCTCTCATCAATGTTCCCATCTCTCTCTCTCCCTTCCTCTCTCTAAACATCAATAAAAAGTTCAGAAACAGCTGGAAAACGATGTCACCTTAGGGTGAGGGAGAAGTGCCTGTTCTTTCCCAGAAAGTCCTCCGAGAGGGAGCATTCGAGACGAGTGTCTGCAGGGCAAACCCAGCAGGAGCGCCTCAAGCTGCCTGCACAACGGAAAAAGCCGGACCGCACGGCACGAGCAGCAATACCCTGACACACGAGAATGCCTGCACGTCCCTGAAATCCCCCCAGTAGACACACAGGCCAGGTGAGCTGAAGAGGCAACGCTCAGGAAAGGAAATACAAGTAACTCAAACAGACACGATGACACTCACCCCCCCTCCCGTCACCCCCTCCCCCTCCCCCAGGTCCCGTCACAGCGAAGAGACGGGCACCCGCCCAGGACGCTCTGGAAAGCAGCTCGCAGCCCTGCACCAGGCAGAGCCCTCTGAGACCCGGCCCTCCGCGCCCAACACCGCGCCACGGGAGCGAGGGGCACCTCAGCCCACGCTCAGGGCTCACGGCAGCTCCCCCGCGGAGGGCGCTGTGCCCGGACACGGAGTCGCTGTGACGAAGTCGGACCACGGCACGTCCACCCCGGGCCGGTCTCACGTGATACAGGGCGGAGGGTGCGGACCAGGCACGCTGCAGTGCACAGCCAGGCGCAGAGGCCAGGGAGGGGGCGCCTCGGGGGAAGGGGGCCAGCGAGCATTCTGGGAGGCGGGCGTGTTCGGAGCCGTGACCGAAGCTGGTGTGCCGCGAGCTCGCACTTACGCTTTGTGGCCGTGTGAGACGCGCTCAGTGAAAACAGTAAACCAACGACACGCAGTGCCCGCCACACCCTCCCTCGTGCGGCGAGAACAGACCCTGCAGTGACTCGGGCCTCGCGCAGCCACCGTGTCAGCCGGCACAGCCTTCCCAGAGAGCCGTGCAGCCGAGACCGCACCTCACGGCTTGTGATTCACAAGAACCCATTAAAACAAAACCTGCCCGGCCAGGGCACGGGCCGCTGAGCAGCAGTCTGCACACTGATCACAGCTGCACACAGACCCTGAACCTGGCATTGCTCCGACAGGCGTGCCAGCCACGACGGGCCGGTCGTGCACGACGGGGCCGGTGAAGCCACGCACACCCAGCACGGGCACACGCAGCCACAGGAAGGGCCTCATGCGCAGACGTGTCAGCTCTCACAACGCGTTAGCACAGAAAGCGCGTTTGTCACGTGTGCACAAAGCGACAGGAGAGAGGACAGAACCACACGAACTTCCTTCCGTGTGCGTGTCCCCACAAGGACACGGGTTCGGCGTGGGTTCGGCGCGGCTCCCGCGGGGCCCCGGAGGCCAGGCGGGAGGCAGCCCCCCCCGCCCAATGTCCCTCCCTCTGACGCAAGCACTGAGTCCAAAGTAAACAGTTTAAGTTTAAAAAGGCTCGATTGCCAGCATTCTCTCCCAAATGAAACTCGGCCCTTCTTGCCTCCGCCTCACAGCCCTGCGTTTACCGAGTGTAAAGCTTCCGGCCACGCGCACCGCCATGCAGCCGCTCACAAAACCCCCGACAGCGGCCGCTCTGACTGACAGGTGAGGCAGAGACCACTTCCTGCCACCCGATTCCCTCCTTCCTCCCCAGTGGCCACCAGGCCCTCACGAGAAACCCCACCTCACACACGTTCCTGGAGCCGCAGAACACGTGAGCAGGGGGCGGGCGTCCTGCCCTCCCTCCCACCCAGCGCGGTCCCCACGCAGAGGGGCTCCCTGTGGCTGCGGGAGACGGGGGCCTTCCTGTTGGGGGCGCTGTTCCCATCACACCCGGACGCGAGGCCCCTAAAGGGCCGAGGATGCTGCAGAGCCACCAGCTCCCTGAACAGCGAGCGACACGCTTTCCATTCTGAAAGGACGGCCATGAGATGTGGGGGACGGGGGACAGCTCTCAGTGACGTGACGCCACCGTCCGTCCCGACAGAGGGGGCCACGCAGCACCCCAACACGTTCTCGGAGGCAGGCACCCACTGCGCTCGGACCTGCTGTAAAGGGGACGGAGTGGCCAGGACTCTGCTCATTCCTCCTCCTCGCATCCTGTGGACGGCGAACGTTCCACCTGAAACGGCCATCAGCGCCCCGCTCCCCGCCTCTCCTGCAGATCGTCTAGTCCAGTGGTCGGCAAACCGCGGCTCGCGAGCTGCAGTTTGCCGACCACTGTCATATACTAACCCTTTACCTCCTTGCACACAGTATGCCACAATGGCCTAAGCCTCACAGCTTCCAACTACACGGTAACATTTAGTCTAGTCCAATGATCGGCAATCTCATTAGTCAACAGCGGCAAACCGTGGCTCGCGAGCCAGCCGCGGTTTGCCGACCACTGGACTAGTCTATACTAATAAAAGGGCGATATGCTAATTAGACTGGACATCTTCCAGACATCCTTCCGGACAAAGCCACCGTGGCGGGGGCCAAGGCAGAGGTGGTTAGGGGCAATCAGGCCGGCAGGGGAGAGCAGATAGGGGGATCAGGCCGGCAGGGGAGAGCAGATAGGGGGATCAGGGTGGCAGGCAGAGGCGGTTAGGGGCGATCAGGCAGGCAGGGGTTCCAGATTGGAGAGGGTGCAGGCTGGGCTGAGGGATACCTGCCCCCCACCCCCGTGCACGAACTTTGTGCACCGGGCCTCTAGTGTGATTATAACCATAGCTGCACACACGGCTCCCCGAGACCCGCACGTGCTCTCCAAAGTTGCTCTGAAGCCGAAGCCGACTCCTGAAGGACCCAGGGAACTCTGCTCCCAGCACCCGACGGCCTGCCCGGCCGCGCCTGCCTCTGCGGCCAAGGCCCCGTGCTGTGGACGCAGCGCCTTGGGCAGGACTGACAGCATAAAGGAAATTAAATTTGTAACGATGATGTGTTACAGATGCAAAGGAAATACGTATTTTTTAATTTTCAAATAAAAAGAAATTGAAAAACATCAAGTGAAAATCCTCTGTAATCCCACCAAGGTAACGACCGAGTAATTTCGTGGAGCATCTTGCCAATTTCTCTTTCTTTTTATTTCTTCGTTCTGCATTGCTACAGCTATTGTGGTCCGGGGGAAAACACCAAACAACATAAAAATCACCCCCCCCCCCCGCCCTCCAGCAGCCACCAGCTCCTTTTCTCCCTGTGCGTCGTTCTGCCGTGTTTACCCACGTGTTTTTTATATCCACACGTACGTGAGATCGCACGGTCGCTTTCCGACCGACTTCACTGAGCACAACGCCCGCAGGCCCACCTCTGCTGTCACCAACGGCAGGCTGTCCTTTTTCACTCTGTCGTCCACGTACGCACCTTCTCATCCACCGCTACCGACAGACACCGCTACCGACAGACACCGCTACGGACAGACACCGCGACGGACAGACACCGCGACGGACAGACACCGCGACGGACAGACACCGCTACCGACAGACACCGCTACCGACAGACACCGCTACCGACAGACACCGCTACCGACAGACAACGCTACCGACAGACACCGCTACCGACAGACACCGCTACCGACAGACACCGCTACCGACAGACACCGCTACCGACAGACACCGCTACCGACAGACACCGCGACGGACAGACACCGCGACCGACAGACACCGCTACCGACAGACACCGCTACCGACAGACACCGCTACCGACAGACACCGCTACCGACAGACACCGCTACCGACAGACAACGCTACCGACAGACACCGCTACCGACAGATACCGCTACCGACAGATAACGCTACCGACAGACACCGCTACCGACAGACACCGCTACCGACAGACAACGCTACCGACAGACACCGCTACCGACAGATACCGCTACCGACAGACACCGCTACCGACAGACACCGCTACCGACAGATAACGCTACCGACAGACACCGCGACGGACAGACACCGCTACCGACAGACACCGCTACCGACAGACACCGCTACCGACAGACACCGCTACCGACAGACACCGCTACCGACAGATAACGCTACCGACAGACACCGCGACGGACAGACACCGCTACCGACAGACACCGCTACCGACAGACACCGCTACCGACAGACACCGCTACCGACAGACACCGCTACCGACAGATAACGCTACCGACAGACACCGCGACGGACAGACACCGCTACCGACAGACACCGCTACCGACAGACACTGCTACCGACAGACACCGCTACCGACAGATAACGCTACCGACAGACACCGCGACGGACAGACACCGCTACCGACAGACACCGCTACCGACAGACACTGCTACCGACAGACACCGCTACCGACAGATAACGCTACCGACAGACACCGCGGCGGACAGACACCGCGGCGGCGCCCGGGTCTTGGCTTTGGTAAGTAACGCTGCGCTGAACACCGGGGGCGCGGATCTTGTAAATTCCCCACGTGCATAACCTTACGTCCCGTAAACACGTACTTTCCTGTTTTATAAAAACGGGGACACGATAACGTCCTCCAACTGCTTTCTTCACCGGACATGACCGACCGGACGTTCTACGTCACCATATAAACGTCAGTTCCTACAGCTTTGTTCACACTCACCTTCTCACCCAGCTCTGCCCCGACCAGCCTGCACTGCTCACCCTCCCCTCCCGGCTTTTCCTCAGTCGCCCTGAGCACCTGGTAATCCGCTGGCAAGCAGCACACTGTTCAGGCTCCGAGGGCCTTCCCTCTCCGGCGACCAGGCCCTCTGGCCCTGGAGTGCTAACGGGGCCACAGACAACGTGTACACACGCTGGCATGGCTGAGTTCCAATAAGCTTTATTTACCAAAACTCACGTGAACTGATCCATGGACCTACATGTAAAACCTAAAACTTCGAGCAAGAAAACACAGGAGAAAACCTCTGGGAAGTTGGTTAGGCAAAGACTTCTTAGACACAACACTAAGTGATAAATTAGGCTTCATGAAAATGAAGGCCTCTGCTCTTTAAAAACACTGGTAAGAGAATAAAAAGACCACCCGCAGACTGGGAGGAGACACTTCCAAATCCATTTCCCAATAAAGACCTACTGCAGAATGTGTTTTTAAACTAGGGAAACATAATGAGAAAACAAACCTAATTAACAGCGAGCAAACTATTGGAACAGACACATCACCGAAGAAGGAAATGGCCAAACACACACCGAGTGCTCAGCTACTCCCCGCTCGGTACTTTCCAGGAGAAACGAAAGCGACATCCAAGCCAGAACGTGGGCCTGGTTAGACCGCAGTCTGTTCGTGCGCCGACACACCGTGCACCTGCTCACAACACGGAAGCCACGTTCAGGGCTGGCCATGCTGGCGTGATTCTGGACCTGGGAACGTACAGGGGGCCAAGCGTCTCCTGATCACCTCTCCACAGCCCCGTTTCCGCCAGGTCCTGCCCGGAGTGCTGGGTTAGGAGTGCGTCGTGAAGTGCTCAGACTCTCCCCGGCTCAGGGCGCGCTCGGGAGACAGCCCCGGGTGCTCACCGCAGCCCTGGCTGCAGCGAACTTCCCAGTGCACGCCGCCGCTCGAAGCCTTCCCTTAAGGCCAGGACACAGGCAGATGCCGGGGGTCGTCGGTCACTCAGCACTGTCGGGGCAGCTTCATCAAACATGTGACACGCAAATGGACAGACACCAAGGGGAGAAGAAAAGCTTGCGGATGATCGTCTATCAGGAGTAAGAACCCAGTGCCAGGCTATCAGGACTAGTGCAAGTTCAATATAACCGCTGAATAGAGAAGACCATAGAAAGTACAGCTTTCCTCGGCGTCGATAACGAACAACCAGAAATGTACCAGAAAAGTCCTGTTCACAGCAGCATCCGAGACTCCCCTGCGTCTAGGAAACCTAACCCGACTACGCGGCAGCTCGTGACCAACGGTGAAGCCTTCCGAGCGTCCCCGCGAGCCCGAGTGTCACGGGGAGGGACGTACAGGGCAGGGACGACCTCCTCCCGTTCCCAGTTCAGAGCAGCGAGGCCCGAACCCGAACGGCAGGGTGGCTGCGGGACTGCACAACCAACGCAGGATTTCGTGGGGGAGCACCGGGGAGCGGCCAAACCCCAACTCCCGACAAGAACAAGCAGCACCTGGTGAGCGGACGCACCATCTGCTGAGGCGCACGCGTGTCTCAGGAACGAAGCCACGGCACCGGGGAGAAACAGCGAGCCCTCGGGGGTGTGAGCTGCCAAGTCCAGGAACAGACGTGGGGTTCGGAACAGCTCTCCCCCCCCCCACCCCCCACCAGCCACTCTGGCCTGTGAATTACTTTGAGCAAAATGTAATCAAGACTGCGGGGTCAGAGAAACTGCTCCCTCCCCTGAAGAATTCACACCTGGGCCCGGCCCTGACAAGAGAGACTCCCGGAGATAACGTTTTACAAACGACGTAAAGGGAAGGACAAACGACAGAACATCTGCTCTCCTCGTCCGGCAATGCCTCCCCCCCCCCCCCCCCCCCCCCCGGAGCCCCGAGATGGCCTCAGATGAGATGCCAATCGGGCCTCCTCTTCCCTTTCTGCCTCCGAACCTCTGACGAGTGTGAGGGTCTGACTCCCAGGAGCGTGGGTCCCGGGGGTGAGGGAACGCGGCTTCCTCCCGCTCAGACCCAAGCACCCGGCAGGGCAAAGGCAGGCCCACTGCTCCCGAGGGAAACACACACGCATTAATGTAACACGGGAAGGACCTGCTCCGTGCACTCACAACTGGAAGCCTACTTCTGCCCCACGCTGTCCGTAACTCAGTATCTTTTTGTTGTTGGTGATCCTCACCCGAGGACAGTTCCCATTGGGTTTGAGGGAGTGGGAGAGAGGGAGAGACAGAGAGACGTGGATGTGGGAGAAACACACTGATTGGTTGCCTCCCGCACGCACCGTCACCAGGGCCCTGACCCAGGGTACGTGCCCTTCACCGGAATGGAACCCGGGACCATCTGGTCCGCAGGCCGACACTCTATCCACTGAGCCACACCGGCCAGGGCAGTATCTAATTTTTAGAAAAGCACCTCATATCAGTGGGGGGGATAAAGAACTAGTGGTATTGCAAAATAATAACAGTAATAACAAAAATAACACAGAGACCCCCTTCATCCCAGACACAGACACTCCAGGTGGATCAGGGACCTGCGTGTACGAGTGTTGGCAGGAAATACGAGTGCACACACGTCTTCATAGTTCAGAGAAGGCCTTTAACCGATGTCGCAGTCGAAACCAAATGACAGCTCTGAGGAAGTTCGAAGTTCAGATGGGAGCACAGGCCTGGGTGTTCGGAGGGGAGCACAGGCCTGGGTGTTCGGAGGGTGGCACAGGCCTGGGTGTTCGGAGGGTGGCACAGGCCTGGGTGTTCGGAGGGTGGCACAGGCCTGGGTGTTCGGAGGGTGGCACAGGCCTGGGTGTTCGGAGGGCGGCACAGGCCTGGGTGTTCGGAGGGGAGCACAGTCCTGGGTGTTCGGAGGGCGGCACAGGCCTGGGTGTTCGGAGGGGGGCACAGTCCTGGGTGTTCGGAGGGGGGCACAGGCCTGGGTGTTCGGAGGGGAGCACAGGCCTGGGTGTTCGGAGGGGGGCACAGGCCTGGGTGTTCGGAGGGGAGCACAGGCCTGGGTGTTCAGAGGGGAGCACAGGCCTGGGTGTTCGGAGGGGAGCACAGTCCTGGGTGTTCGGAGGGCGGCACAGGCCTGGGTGTTCGGAGGGGAGCACAGGCCTGGGTGTTCGGAGGGGAGCACAGGCCTGGGTGTTCAGAGGGGAGCACAGTCCTGGGTGTTCAGAGGGGGGCACAGTCCTGGGTGTTCGGAGGGGGGCACAGGCCTGGGTGTTCGGAGGGCGGCACAGGCCTGGGTGTTCAGAGGGGAGCACAGGCCTGGGTGTTCGGAGGGGAGCACAGGCCTGGGTGTTCGGAGGGGGGCACAGGCCTGGGTGTTCAGAGGGGAGCACAGGCCTGGGTGTTCGGAGGGGAGCACAGGCCTGGGTGTTCAGAGGGGAGCACAGGCCTGGGTGTTCAGAGGGGAGCACAGGCCTGGGTGTTCGGAGGGTGGCACAGGCCTGGGTGTTCGGAGGGCGGCACAGGCCTGGGTGTTCGGAGGGTGGCACAGTCCTGGGTGTTCGGAGGGGAGCACAGGCCTGGGTGTTCGGAGGGCGGCACAGTCCTGGGTGTTCGGAGGGGAGCACAGGCCTGGGTGTTCGGAGGGTGGCACAGGCCTGGGTGTTCGGAGGGGGGCACAGGCCTGGGTGTTCGGAGGGGGGCACAGGCCTGGGTGTTCGGAGGGCGGCACAGGCCTGGGTGTTCGGAGGGCGGCACAGGCCTGGGTGTTCGGAGGGGAGCACAGGCCTGGGTGTTCGGAGGGCGGCACAGGCCTGGGTGTTCGGAGGGTGGCACAGGCCTGGGTGTTCAGAGGGGAGCACAGGCCTGGGTGTTCGGAGGGGAGCACAGTCCTGGGTGTTCGGAGGGCGGCACAGTCCTGGGTGTTCGGAGGGCGGCACAGTCCTGGGTGTTCGGAGGGGAGCACAGGCCTGGGTGTTCGGAGGGCGGCACAGGCCTGGGTGTTCGGAGGGTGGCACAGGCCTGGGTATTCGGAGGGTGGCACAGGCCTGGGTGTTCGGAGGGCGGCACCTGCCTGGGTGCTACAGAAGCGGGAGAACACCCAGGGCAGAGCGGCCCAGGGAAGCGCAGCTGTGCGATGAGCCCAGGGTTTCTGCAGGGAAGACAGCGCCGTGAGCGAGGCCCCGGCTGCCAAGCGAAGGCCCCGCGCCCGCCTAACCCTGGAGCGCGCTGTGGGACCCAGCCCGGCCCGCGTCCTCCGGGTGAGGGGTACACACAGCAGAACGGGCAAACCCTGACAGACTCCCAGGACCAACGGGAAGGCACGGTCCAGGGCACAGGTGACACCCGTCGGCCAGAGAGCGGAGGTCCACGGACAAGCGTCACCCGAACGGGGCCCCTCAGGCAGAGCCCTCCAGGCTCACCAGGCGACGGGTTCACTGTGCAGAGAGGGGGGGCGCCTGCTCTGCAGCTTTAAGACGAGAACCTAGACGAGCTCCACATCACTCACGGCCCATCGGCCACCGCGATTCCCACCGCGTCTCCGGGGGACACGCTGGACAGCCACCGACAGGGAAGCCCCTGCAGCCCAGGACGGCACGGCGAGGCTCGAGGCACTGCACTTGGCTGGCGTCCCTGCTTCTTGAACGCCCCGGCCTCCACGTAACCACAGCGTGTGGTTGCCTTCTGCCCTTATCTCCTTTTCTAGCAGGAAATCTCGGCGGGCTTTATCTCCTGGCTTTGTGGGAACCCAGGTTTGACATCTTATTTGAAAATACCAACTTCTCTGAAGATCTGCCATGTCAACTATGACCCTCAGCAAAATAACTCCAACCCTTCTGGACGGGACTCTCTTAAATCCCAGTTCTGTATCATCGCCTTCAACTTGACGTCTCTGGTGCACATAAATGTAACAGGTCTGAAGACAACACCCACACAGACACATGGTCATGCACACACGTGTACAGAGACATGCACACACCTTCCTTGAAAGTCACAGTTCTTATCTTTCCCCGTCGGAAAAGACACTGGTCTCCGTGAACGGCCTAAGCCGGTGGGCCCGGGCTGCCTCTGGCCTACCCGTTCCCTTTCAGCTGTCTCAGCTACAAACCTTCTCCAGGCTCCGTCCGGGAGGCCTTTCTTAGTTCTCTTCCCGCCCTCATCCTGACCGAACTGATGCAGGAGCACAACCATGTTCACACCGGGCCCTGGCTTCCAGCCCCTCCCTCCCTCCCAATCATTCGGAACGTTCCTGGTGGATAAATGCCTCTAAAACATGACGTTAAAGCCGTCACTCTTCCCCCAAAAGCTCTGTAAAGGGTGGAGAACATGCCAAATGCTTCAGCCAGGTAAGAACCTGAAAGTTTGGCTGCGGTGTGCCGTCCCAGCTACCTGCTCCTTCTCCGGCATTTCAAGTCGACACTTAACAACCCTGCACTCAGGCCTGCCCTCAAGCTGCACCGACTCCCAGAGGAACAGCAAGCCTCAGGCTCCACTCCCTCGGGCAGGCGGGCGGGATGTTTGCAAAGCCAAGTGCAAAGCAAACACTAGGCTCTTTGACTTGCCATTCACAACTCTCTCACCTTTTATGGCTCCCCACGGCCACCCCTGCAGAGCTGTCAGGCCAAGCCCTCTGCCAGCCTTTCTCCAGTCACTTAGTCTGTGCTCACTCCCGCCTCTACCACCTGCTCTCGGGCCTGCTCTGCAGCGTGTAACGCGGAGCAGCACCTTCTCCGTGGAATTCCCTCCCACGCTCCCAGACGCCGCTCCCCGTGGACGTGCACGGCCAGCTTCCTAGTCCGGTTCCTCGCGGGGCTCAGACGTTCTCAGGCTCGAACTGCTCCGAGGCACAGACAGGCCGTGGGGAGCAGGTTCTGGAAGACCCTCTGTGTGGCCACATGACTCTAGGCCCTGCCACGCGTGTCCACCCCACGAAGAGGCAGCAGAGGGTCACGGAGGAGCCGAGTCTGCCGCCAGGCTGGGGGTGTGCACTCCCGTCTACCGTCCATTCGCCACGTGGCCCCGGCAAGCCCCCCGCCTTGGACGGGCCTGGCTCTTTCCACGTTGACCTCTGCTTGTAACGGCCCCCGTCTTCCCTGTCTCCAGATGCGCCCAGGCTCGAGGCTGACCCCTGTACCCTCCGACCCTCCCCAGGCTGACCTGGTCACTCCCCAGTTTAAGTATCTCGGCGAGTGGGTACCCCTCGGCGTTTCATCAGGACGGCCCCGCGCCCGGGCCGTCAGCCACCTCAGTCAGCTCTCCCCGGGGCTGAGGGCAGCGCCAGCCTCCACCGCTCCGAGGCCACAGGAAGTGCGCGGTCTCCGTGGTGTGCGGTAGGAAAGCTCGGAGGGACTCCACCGAGCAGACTGCCTTCGCCCTCAGAGACACGGAGACCCAGGGCTCTCCCAGCTTCTCCAGGAGCCAAGCAGCAAACGGTGCGGCGGGAGCCCCGACTGCACTGGAAGAGGCTCCCCGGAAAGAACGTATGCACCCCACTGCACGGCTGCGCTATTTACAACAGCGAGACCTGGACACCGCCGCGTGCCCATCAGGGGACGAGCGGATAAACAGTTGTGGCATTTACACCCGGATACCACACAGCCGCAAACAGAAGGGCCTCTTACCCTGCCAGACAGCAGGGAGGCACCTGGAGGGATCACGCTAAGGAATAAGCCATGGGAGAAAGGCAAGGATCACACGCTCTGTCATGTGGAATCCAGCGAACACAGTAAACTGAGGAACAGAACAGCCTGCGGAGTCTCAGCGGGAAGGGGCGGGTGGGGGAGAGATTAACCAAAGACCTTCGGCGCACACAGGCCAGACAGGACAGAGCAGCGAGGGCCTGGGGGGGGGGGGAGGAGGCCCATGGGGGGAGGGGGCATCTGTGATACGTTCAACAGTGAAGATAAACTTTAAAAAAAGAGAGGAGGCTCGAGAAAACACCCCCCTGCTGAGGGTCCTCCAGCTCCCAAGCAGGGGCAGCAGGCCCCGCACAGGGTCTGGGGCAGCGATGGGGTGTCCGGGGGGCGGGCCCCGCACAGGGTCTGGGGCAGCGATGGGGTCTCCGGGGAGCGGGCCCCGCACACAGGGTCTGGGGCAGCGATGGGGTCTCCGGGGGGCGGGGGGCCCCCCCCCGCACACAGGGTCTGGGGCAGCGATGGGGTCTCCGGGGGGCGGGGGCCCCCCCGCACACAGGGTCTGGGGCAGCGATGGGGTGTCGGGGGCGGGGGGGGGCAGGCCTCGCTTCCCTCTCCGTGGAGCGCGGGGACACTACTGCGCAGGCAGGTGGTCACCGACCGGCACCCTCCAGGTAGCCGAAGGGCAGGCGCCCTTGGGAAACTTAAATAAATGGAAGAGGCTGTGACTCCTAAACAAAAACGAGAGCAGGAGGGCAGTTTCCACGGCGCCAGGAAGCGTATCCAGGCGGCTGAAGGACTGCCCGCCACGCAGCCTGGGACGCGGGAAAAGTCCCCACAAACTCGATCCCGCTTTGCCGACCCCGTGGCCCCCCCTTTACTGCTTCCTTCCGCTCGCGCTGGAGACAAGCGCCCAAAACTACCCGCCAGAGGCGCCCCGGGGCGCGCACCCCCTCCCCTCCGTCCCAGCTGCTCCCCAAACGCAGCGCCAGGCCCAGCTCCCACGCCCCGCCTGCCCTGGCCCCGGGGTGAGCTCCGCGGCCTGGCCGCTCACCGCACACCGGGCTGCGCACCCGACGCCCCACGGTCCCGAGATTCGCGCTGAGCTCCCAGTCCCTTCCGATCCGCGCAGCGGCGGCCACACGGCACGCCCCGCACACGGTCCGCGGGACAGGGACCCGGAGCGAACGGTGGCCCGTCTCGTCCTCCGCTCAGGGCAGTTCTGGGCCGGGAGGGACTGGGACCCGGGGCCGACCCGCCGGGACCAACCCACAGGGGCCCGCACGCCCCAGAGCAGCGGGGGGGCGGGGGGCGGGGGGCGGTGACCGCGGAGCTCCAGCGACGCCAGCGGGACGGTCCCCTCCGGCAGGAAGGGAGCGGGAGCCCGAAGTTAAGGGAGCGCGCGGGACGGGAAGAGAAGGGGGACAGAAGCCACAGGGAGTCAGAGGGTGTGTGTGTGTGTTTGGTGTGTGTTTGGTGTGTGTTGTGTGTGTTGGGTGCTGGCCAGTGGCTGTGGGGCGCACGGAGGTGCGCCCTGGGCGCTGAGATTAGGGGACAAGGCTGCGGGCTCCGGTCGGGACGGAGGAACGCGGGGTTTTCCGGCCCGGGACGGGGACTCGGGGCGCGCGATGGGGACGCCGCCCTCCGGGCCCCGCGGCCCGACTGCCGGGCCCAGGCCTCCCGCCTCGCCCCGCGCGCCCCGCTCGGCACGGCCCTCACCTCGGCACGCCTCGCTCTCGGTCTCCGCGGCCACGTCCCGCGGCGCCAGGCCCGTCGGCCGTCGGCAGGGCGCCCGGCCTCTTGCTCGCTGCGCCCGCGTCCTGCTCGCCGCCCGCGTCCGGCCGCTCCGTCCTCCCCGCAGGCGCGGCACGCGGCCCTCCTCCCGGGCGGGCCCTGCGTCCGGCCCCGCCCCGCGCCCCGCCCCGCCCCGAGCCGGGCCCTGCGCGCGGATTGGTCGCCGTGGGCCCGGCGCGTCCGGCCATTGGCCCGCCGGCCGCGCACGGCGAGGGGCGGGGCCTGGCGGCCGGATTCCCGTAACGCGGCTCCCGGCGTCCCGGATTCCGGGGTCGCCCGTGGGGCCGGGATCGCAGGGTCCGCCCCCCGCCCCCGCGCGGGTGCCGAGCGGTGCTCCGCGTGGAGCGAGGGGCGAGCGCAGAGCCCGCGTGCCGCCCGCCGCCCCCCTGCTCGCCGTGGCTGCTCGCCTGCCCGCGGGGACCGGCCGCGAGGGACCGCGGGCTCCGTGGGGACCGGGACGCGACTCCCCGGGGGACGTGGAGGGCTCGGCGCCCGGAGGTGGTGACCGCAGGTGGCGGCCTCCGCGGCTTCGGGCCGGGCCTGGGAGACCAGCCATGTTCCTGCTTTTACGCCAGCGCAGGGGTGGGCGGGTGGGGGGCCCAGGCCGGGACGCTCGGGCTGTACCCCCCAAAGGCGACAGAAACCCTGAGCAAAGGCGGTCTCCCTGCATGGCCGCCTCCCTGCCCCGCTGCCCCCTGGGAAAACAGCTGCAGAGCCGCTTTGCTGTGTGTGTGTGTGTGAATGTGGGAGTGTGTGTGTGCGTGTGTGAATGTGTGTGTGTGGGAGTGTGTGTGTGTGTGTGTGTGTGTGTGAATGTGTATGTGCGTGTGTGAATGTGTATGTGCGTGTGTGAATGGGGGAGTGTGTGGGGTGAGGGGCTCCAGGCTACAGGAGGGCAATAAAGGTTTAACGGACTGGCACAAATTACACCCATATATCAACACAATTGTACGGTTCTTCATTACGTGGAGGAATCAGAGAGGAAAACACACCAAATGATTTCCCAGTTGTGACCATGTAATTTTTAAAAGACAGACAGCGGGCCTGTGTCTCGAGCTGAAAGGGTCCCAGGCAGGTCGGGACCCATCATTTCAGGCAGGCTCAGGCCCTGTCTCCGGTGTCTACCCAGGAGCCCGCAGGGCCCTCCCGCTCTGCCCCTGGTAGGGCTGTTGGTTTCCAAGCAGACCTTGCAGACCTAGCAAACACTTAGGCAGGGACAGTGTCTAAGGCTCAGGGCGCCTTCCGGGTCCACGTTCCCTGGGTTTAAACCCTGCTTCCTCCCACGCCTGTGGCCGCTGCCCAGTGGGAGTGAAGGCCTCCTGATGGGGTGGCTGCAGGGGCTGCAGGGGTTAAAACGCAGGGTGCTCCGTCAGTGGGACTGGTCTCCTTCCTGACCAGCTACTGGGTCAGTGGTTCCCAGAGCGCAGCACACAGCGCCATGGAGACGGGGAGCCGCGCAGGAAGACCCGGTCCTTTCGTGGGCATCTTCTCCTGGATTAGCCCAGGCCTCACCTCCAGGAAGCTCCCACGGGTGGGGATGGGGGAAATCCTAGGCCCACAGAAGGCATCAGTCATGGCGCTCAGGGCAGCGAGGGCGTGTCTCCCCCTCGGTTGGGATGACATAACCTAGCAGACACCTCCGTAGGGCACTGGCCCCGAAGTGACACGTTCAGGGTAAGGATTGGTCATTAGAAAGCTCCGTGGTTGAGCGTCGACCTATGAACCAGGAGGTCACAGTTCAATTCCCGGTCAGGGCACATACGTGGGCTGTGAGCTTGATCCTCAGTGTGGGGCGTGCAGGAGGCAGCTGATTCGTGGTTCTCTCAGCACTGATGTTTCTCTCTCCCTCCCTCTCCCTTCCTCTCTGAAAGCAATTATATATATATATATCCATCCCTGCCAAAATGGGCGGATAAGTGGGGACCATTTTGGATTTTAGATCATTAGAAGCAGAGAGGGTAACCTGAGGACACGGGTCAGTTGAGAGAAGGTGAGCAAAGCCAGGGGAGATGTTACCCAGCAAAGGTGATAAATAGTTGGGGGCACACTGGGCCTGCCTTGCTAGTGGCTTCAGTGTGGCCCTGACCAGGGCACCACGGACCTCCTTGCCTGTGCCCAGCGGGGTCCCCGAAACCCTGTGTCAGCCTCGGCACGCCCCCAGGTTCTGCCTCCGCCCCGTGATTTCAGCATCTGCAGTGATGACTCAGCACCTGACCCACCGTTTCTCATCCTTCTCAGCGTCTCTGAATCCGAAACCCACAGCTGTGGCCACACCTGGATCCAGTCATCAGGTGAGGGGCGGCCGCCTGTGCAGGCTGGGCTGTGCAGTGACTTCTCTCCCCACCCCCGCCCACCACTGCCCCTCCCCCTGCCCCTGAGCCTGGGCCTCATCCTCCGTGACTGCGAGTCTTTGCTCTCACCCGCATCACGACTTCCTCCCTCCTCGGGGTTACTGAACGGGAGCGCTCTTGCCAGCCGTGGAATGCACTCCCACGTACCTTCGGCCCGTGACCTTCAGCCACAGTGACAGCAGCAGCGTCATTCCCTTTTCCCTTTCCCGTGAACTCGGTCAGCCCAGCCCAACCCTCCTCCCGGCACAGACCCTGTTGTCACTTTTCCCTGGAAAAACCAAGACCGTCACTTGTGAGCGTCCTTCATTTTTCTCCCTTTCCGGAGGTTGATCCTTCCCCTTATTCTTTCAAAGGGTTCCTCCTTCTCTGTCTTGCTTCTGCGGCTCCCAAGTTCAGTTCCCTCGTCTTAGCTTTCTCGTTGTGAGCATGAAATTCCTTAGAAAACACACTGAAATGACGAACTCAGCGGTGAGCCGGAGGCGGCCTCTCGCAGACGGCAAAGCCTTGGTGACCTCAGAGCCTCCGTTCACCGACCGGAACAACACGTGTGTCAGGAGTTCAACATACATCTCAGAGCGAGGCCTTGCAGACCACACTGAGACCCACTTAGTAAAGTACGTTTGAGATGAAATAGGAACTTCAATCAGGTTGAAGCTAAATTTCCAAGCTAGAAACCAGGAAAAACCCACTTCATCCCAAATAAGCTGAGGACACTAGGACTGACTCCCTTTCAAACATTTTACTGAAGATAATCAATATGCAGAAGCACAGGCTAAGCCAGTGGTCGGCAAACTGCGGCTCGTGAGCCACATGCGGCTCCTTGGCCCCTTGAGTGTGGCTCTTCCACAAAATACCACGGCCTGGGCGAGTCTATTTTGAAGAAGCGGTGTTAGAAGAAGTTTAAGTTTAAAAAATTTAGCTCTCAAAAGAAATTTCAATCGTTGTACTGTTGATATCTGGCTCTGCTGACTAATGAGCTTGCCGACCACTGGACTAAGATACAACTGGAAAAACGCTCACAGACTGAACACGTAACTTGCACCCCGATCGGGGAACAGCAGGCGACCAGCACCCCAGAGGGCCCTCATTATGGGGAGGCCACTGGTGACCCCCATCCTGACGCCTCATACCGCAGTTCCACGGCCATCCTTTCCAAGTCGAGCAGCCAGCAGCAGCTTTCCAGAGTTGTCAGTGGGCGCGCACTGTGCTTCATTTTGCTGAGTGATGTTGGAGACCAGAGCTCACAGTGGGGCACGCTCTGCGCAGAGGTTAAACCCAGGTGAGGAGCCCACCCCTCATTCTCTGACCTCTGGGAGCCCGGTCAAGGGCCTGGCCTGGTGACCTTGCCGAGCCGCGGCCACAGGGAGCTGGTCTGCAGAGGCTTGGCCAGCGCAGACGTGCGAGCCGCAGTCAGGCCTGCCCTGTCCCAGGCACCCCCTGTGCCCAGGTACCCCGAGGCGAGGAGGGCTGGCCCTGGCTGCAGCCTGGAGTGGCCGGCTGGCTCCAGAACCTCCTCCCGGGATTTGGACCCCCTTCCCCCAGGAGCCTGGACACCCCCCCTCGCCCGGGAGCCCGGACACCACCAACTCTCCCCCCCTGGGAGCCTGGACACCACCAACTCTCCCCCCACCAGGAGCCCGGACACCCCCCCCCGGGAGCCCGGACACCCCCCCCCCCCCGGGAGCCCGGACACCCTCCCCCGGGAGCCCGGACACCCTCCCCTGGGAGCCCGGACACCACCAACTCCCCCCCTCGCCCCCCCCCCCCCCCGGAGCCCTGACACTCGCTCTGTTAGCTCTGACGCGAGTGCAGGGCAGTTGCTGACTCTCATCTGAAAGAACTCCGTTCAGGGACAAGCAGGCTCCGTGCCTGGAGCCCGTAGGTCCATAAAGCCGGGCAGGTGAGGACAATGTTCCTTCTGGGGGAAGGCACCCAGGGTGCTGGCCCTCGGGGGCTGGACGCGAGCAGCACTGACCGCTGGAGGACGGCCCAGGCAGATGCCCGTCTGTGCAGGTGGCCACGCGTTTCCCTAGAGGCGGCCGGTCACCAGGGGTCCTGGCACGGCCCCCGCTCTGCCCCTCCCTCTCGAGGGCCCTGGTCACTTCCGTGTGAATTACAGACATCTGACTGGGCCGGGCTTGGAGTCCAGTCCAGGACCCTCCTCCGCGAGGGAGTGAGTATGGCTTCACCAACAACACGTGTGCTGCTCACAGGCCGTGTCCGAGGACCTGGCAGAGAGCAGAGGCATCAGCACGGACACGCTGTACACGGCTGACCCCTGACCCCTGACCCCTGTCTGTGAGGAGCGCTGCTCTTGGTTTATTTAATTATTTTAATACCTTTTTATTGATCTCAGAGAGGGAGAGGGAGAAACATCATTGCTGAGAGGGAATCATTGATCGGCTGCCTCCTGCACGCCCCCACTGGGGATCGAGCCTGCAACCCGGGTGAGTGCCCTGACCGGGAATTGAACCGTGACCTCCTGGTTCACAGGTCGACGCTCAACCACGGAGCCACACCGGCCGGGTGACATGGAAACTCTTCTCTACTTACCGTAGACACAGTATTTGATATCGTTTGTGCTTAACATGCTGACTTAGAATAATTCGTTTTACTAAATCCTAGGTAGGGTGTCAGTTGCAACGGTCTCATTTCATCTTATGTGTTTTTTGACCTACAATTTTTATAAAAGCAGGAAGCGCGTATTGTATTGAGCCGAACTATCCTATTTAAAAAACTTTGACCACCATGCCGGGGACGGTTTGGCTCAGTGGATAGAGCGTCGGCCTGCGGACTCAAGGGTCCCAGGTTCGATTCCGGTCGGGGACATGTGCCTTGGTTGCGGGCACATCCCCGGTGGGGGGTGTGCAGGAGGCGGCTGATCGATGTTTCTCTCTCATCGATGTTTCTGGCTCTCTATCCCTCTCTCTCTTCCTCTCTGTAAAAAATCAATAAAATATATTTAAAAAATAATAATAATAATAAAAATAAATAAATAAAAAACTTTGACCACGATGCAGCTCATAGTAAAACAGAGTTCAGGATGAATAAAGAGTGTTGGCTGCCAAATACTTCTGGTTCCCGGAGAGCGAAAAGATTTCGTTGGAAATTGACTGCATCTGGCAGCCATCGTAGGCGGCCACGTAACTTCTGGACGGAGAGTGGGGAGGACACTCCTGCTTTCCTTTCTGACTCTGGTTTCTTTTTCGTGGCTTTTCCTACCAAGGTTACCGACGGTGAGGCCTGACAGGGTCACCCCATGAGCACCTTCGTTCTGACTCACGGGGGAGGTGGAACCTCTTCAGCTTCTTGAGGAACGGACAGCCAGCTGCTCTGGGGTGCGGGCTCAGAGGTGAATGAACCACTTCCTCCCGGTCCCACACGAAGTCACAAACCGGAGCGGAATCGCCCCGAGACGCTCAGACTTCTCGCTGCTCTTGGCAAAAGCCAGAAATGTGAAATGTCACGTGATCCAAATTGTGTGAACGTGCTGTTCGAAGCCTCTGATGAGGCTTTTCTTCTTCAGCCAGAACAACCGCGGGGTTCCCTCCTCGGAGAGGACAGCGGGGGGGATCCCGTAGGACGGCCCAGTGGAAGGTCTGACTCCGAGGGGCTGTGGGCCGGAGAGCTCCTGGCCGCCTCCGTGCGCGGCTGCCACTCGTGGGGGACTCCCCGCCCTGACTCACACAGAGATGGTTGGAAAGAGGCCGTGACTGCCCGGCCGGTGTGGCTCAGTGGGTAGAGCGTTGGCCTGTGGCATTCTTTCTGATCTGAAGACTAACGCTGGGGGGGGGGGGGGGGAGGTGCCCTTCTCTGCTCCCTCTATGGTTGTGGAAGGAAACGCTCTCCGGCCCCACAGCCTCTCCGGGTCAGGTGACGGCTTTCTCCTCGCTGTGCACAGGGGGGACCATCCAGGAGGAGGTACCACCTTCGTCATGTGGGGAGAGTCGCTCGCGGGACGAAGCCTTGGGCTCCGGGGTCATTGTCCAGCAGTGACCTTGAGCCAACTGGTGTCGGAGGTCACACAGTGTCGGCCGCGGGCCTCTCCGGGAGCAGAGACAGTCCCTGTCATGTGCGCCCCGACCCCTCCTGCTTCTGGGGTGCAGATCTCGGGGTCCAGGGGCTCAGGCTGAGCACCCCTCTGTGCAGCGTTGGCAAATGCAGCCGAGGGCGGTCGTGAGGCGGCAGGAGATGAGCCTTCCGGAGGCGCCGGCCCCGGGCATCCACCCTGGGTCACCTGCCCACCCACAGGAAAGGGACACGGTGACCGGAGAGGCATTCCGGGCACGTGGCCCTGACCACTGAGCTTCGGGAATGCCATGCGGGCCTTCCTTTGGGCAATTATCTGGCGACTTGCAGCCTGGTTACGAAATCAGGAGTCTCACCCCAGGGAGGCGGGTTCAGGTTCCCAGGGGCGGGCGTCCAGATACGGATCTCTGCCTCCGGCCCCTCCTGCCCCGTCTCCAGGAGGCTCGGTGCTGGCCTAGGCCTCACCTGACTACACATCTGCACATCTGTAGGGAGAGGCTATAGGGTTAAGCCTCGGACTGACCGGCTGGTAAAGCCGCAAACAAGTCCCAGCTTAGAGGGCACAGCCCTGTTAGCATAATTAAGCTTGACCTCATGACGCCCCCTAGATCCTTCCTGGGTAGCTAATGGGCTGTGGGAGGGGCAGCAAGTGCTGCCAAAACAAGTGAAACTCACAAGAACATTGTAACTATGGTGACCACTACCTTGTTTACCTCTGACTATAAAATAAAGGCTCAGCTTGCCGTCTGGATCTGTCCTGTGGCCTCAGCCAGGCACAGAAGACCCACCTAGACACAGCGTATTCTCTGTCTGTCTTTGCTTCATCCTTCTCCACCCCCCCGTCAGGCTCGCCAAACCCTTGGCTGTGCTGGCGCGGCACACACATCCCCTGGGGAACGGCAAACCCTCCCGGCCTGGGCCCAGCTCCAGGCGCGCCGAGCCAGTGGTCCGAGGCACAGTCCTGCAGGACGCGTTCAAAGCCCCGTGTGCTTTTACTGCGTCCTGTGACCCCACTGACGGAGGCAGAGTCCCGCCCGCAGCGTCCCCCCAGGGGCGTGCCGGAAAGCGGGAGAACCGTCCATCCAATGACGCTCGAAGGATGGGCCACACGCCGGCAGCCTCAGCGCCCCTGAAACGTGAGAAATGCAGACCCCAGGCCCCCCACCAGAGCTGCTCAATGAGAGACTCAAGGAACCACGGCTTCAATATATTTCCGTTATTTCAGAGAGGAAGGGGGAGGGGGAGAAAGATCAGTGATGAGACAGAATCCTTGATCGGCCGCCTCCTGCACGCCCCCCACTGGGGATCGAGCCCACAACCTGGGCGTGTGCCCTTGACCCAAATCAAACCGTGACCTCCTGGTTCATAGGCCAACACTCAACCACTGAGCCACACCAGCCGGGCCAGAATCGCTGTTTTAAAAAGCCCTTTAGGTGATTCTGACACATAATAAAATTTGAGATCCTCTGTCCCAACCTAACCAGTCGTACCCTGCATTTGTGCTTTGACTACAGCTGCGTTAGATACCTCTCCTGTGATGAAGATAACATCCTGTCATCACAGCTCAGACAGGGCTTTGTTCAGACAGAGGAGGTAACGTGAGGACGGAAATGTCCCACATGAGCCCTAACCTGTGTGGCTCAGTGGATAGAGCGTCGGCCTGCGGACTGAAGGGTCCCAGGTTTGATTCCAGTCAAGGGCATGGACCTTGATTGCGGGCACATCCCTAGTAGGGGGTGTGCAGGAGGCAGCTGATTGATGTTTCTCTCTCATCGATGTTTCTAACTCTCTCTCCCCCTCCCTTCCTCACTATAAAAAAATCAATAAAATATATTTTTAAAAAAAAAAAGAAAATGTCCCACATGAAAGGGGGACCTGGGTCGGGCAGGGGGTTGGAGAGACAGGCTCCTCCCGGGAACCCTCTGGGCAGCCAGCTCCCCGGAGCGAAGGCTCCTGCCCACTGACTCTGAGGTTACAGTTTAACTCGCTCTGGGCAGGCTCTCCCTCAGGCCCGACGTTCAAGGTCAGCGAAGGCGGCAAACAGAGCCGGCGCTGCCGGAGGGGCTGCGGAGCCAAGAGCCTGAAGTCACGGACCCTCGGGGCAGCACCGATGACGTCACGCCGCCCCCTGGTCACGGAGTCGGGCGGAGGAGGGACGTGCTCTGACGCCTTGTCTGTCACCGGCCTGTGGCTCTGAGGGGGCCTTTTCCATTGATAATTTTATGAGAGGATAATTTTTCCATTGGTATTTTGTAGAGGGAGAAGGGAAGGGAGGGAGGGAAAGGAGGAGAGAGAGAGACAGACAGAGAAGCATCGATTCAAGAGAGACACATTAATTGGTTGCCTCCCCCAGGAGACCCGACGCGGCTGGGAATGCACCTGCAGCCCAGGTACGTGCCCTTGATCTGGACTTGAACCCTGGACCCTTTGGTGCTCGGCCGGCGCTCTATCCACTGAGCCGCCCCAGCCAGGGCTCGTCATCCTATCTCCAGCTTCCACTCACTCCGTGAGGATTTGAGCCACGGGGACGCAGATCCGCGGCGTCGCAGGGGAGCCCCTGGTGCAGCCTCCTCTCCGAGCCCGCCTGCTCCCTGGGCTCAGCACCCGAGGTGCACGGGGGCCGCGCCGGCTGAGTGGAGGGGAGTGATTCAGTCTGAGATTTCACACCGGCCACAGGGACTCAACGCGAAACCCGCCGGTGCCCTCAGCCTTCAACTTCCTCAAACCGCCCCGCCACCGACGCAGCCGGTCGCCTGAGAGCCTGGGTCCGGGATCGGGGCACACACCCTCTCCCTGGGTCCAAGATCGGGGCACACACCCTCTCCCTGGGTCTGGGATCGGGGCATGCACCCTCTCCCTGGGGAGGTGGCGTTTCCCAGGTGGGGGCTGCCTTCCGGACGTCTGCGGAATTTGCCAGAAGAACTTTGGGGAAGGCTCTATGCCTTGTTACTCACTGCAGGCCAGGGCTGCTCGCGCCGGCTCCACCGCGGGCTCGTGAGACGACGGCGTTGGGTCAAAACACACGCGGCCACCGCGTAATGACCTGTTTCTCTCGGGGCCTGTTCGCTGGAGGAGAGGCGCGTGAGCGGCGTGGGGGATCCACACGCTTCCCCCACAAGGACACACACAGGACCCCAGCGGGTCGGTCCCCGAGGTCCAGACGCAGAGTCTGTGACGGTACCGGTACCGCCGCTCAGGTCGCTGAGGCAGCGCTGGGCCCTGGGCCGAGGCGGCAGGCTGTTGCAGCCATGGAGCCCACTCCTCACGCTCCTGGGGCCCCGAGGGGGGTGGGGGCGGCGGGGGCGGGGGACAGTCAGGCCTCAGACCATGGCAGTGAGTGCCACCAGGCACGGAGGAAGCTCTAATTACATAACGATTTGCACTCCTCTGGGGTCTTCAGTTCCAGACGACACCTATGCATCCGCACACTTTTGGGCGCTGGGCCGCTGGGCGTGCACGTGTGCTGCTCCCGTGGGAGCGGGGACACGAAGGAACGGCTGCCACGGGCTCGCCGCTGTAGACGACGCGCTGGTTCAGTGCTCTGGCCTCAGGCCCCGAGAACCGCCTGCACGGCCCGCCCTGCCCGTCCTGGAGCCCCGCTGGCTCCTCCCCGCGCTGAGCCTGCACCGCCCGGTCAGTTAGTCCACTGTCTCTGCGTTTGCCCTGCAGCGCGAGCTGGGACAGCGGGACTTCCTGCTGTGTCTACGTCTGACTCCCTGGAGCCTAGGACCCTGCACCGAGGCGCCTGGGGAACTGCTCAGACCTGGGCCGGCCACACCGTCTGCACCGGGGCCTGAGCCACGACCTGCACCGGGCCTGCACCACAGCCTGCACTGGGGCCTGAGCCACGGCCTGTGCCACGGCCTGCGCCACAGCCTGCTCCCCTCTCCCCGCAGCGAGGCTTGGGAGCCGCCCGCCCAGAGGAGGTGACAGTGAGCCCTGCCGACTGAGGACGAGGGGTCACCCAGGGTGAACCCCAGCCATTCCAGCCCCAGGGTCTCCCGCCGCCGGGCCCAGCCCACTCAGCACCGGCCGCCCACCCGCTCCCGGCAGAGGGCTCTTTCCCGTCCTCACAGACCGATCTCCCTTCTCCATCCCGCCAGCCCGCGTCCACGGGAGGCTGGGCGTGGGGGGGGGGGGCGTTAGTTCTCCTGCTGCTGCTGCTCCCAGGACAACCGTGACCCCGGAACAACCGTGACCCCGGAACAACTGTGACCCCAGAACAACCATGACCCCGGAACAACCGTGACCCCGGAACAACCGTGACCCCGGAACAACCGTGACCCTGGGACAACCGTGACCCCGGGACAACCGTGACCCCGGGACAACCGTGACCCCAGAACTGGTTCTCAGAAGGAGGCGGAGAGGAGGCTCCGGCACACAAGGGAGGGGGTTAGCACAGGCTCAGCATCGATGGGAAAACCCGCCGGGACGCAGGCGGCCGCGTGGGGTCCAGGCCGGCGGGGAGGGGAGGGCACGGGAAAGCGTGGTGACGGTGACGGTGACGGTGACGGTGACTCTGAGCCGCAGCGTCTGAGGAAGCCCCGCCGGACGCCCGCAGAGCAAGAGGACTCGGCCCCCAGACCTTGTTCCAGAAACGCAGGCGACACCGTTCCCGGAACTCGGTCCGCAGCGTCAGGAGGCAGGTCAGCGGGGCAGCCACGGAGGCTACTGACCTACGTCCCCATGCGGACTGAGGGCTCATGGGACGGATTTGTGTTTTCTAGGAAGAGCAATGTTATCAGTCCTCCCCCTCCTCCCCTCCCCCTCCCCCTGCTCCTCCTCCTCCTCTCCCCTTCCCCTTCTCCCCCTCCTCCGTCATCCTCCTTCCCCTCCCCCTCCTCCTCCCACCTCCCCTCTCCCTTTCCCCTCCTCCCCTTCCCCTCCCCCTGCTGCCCCTTCTCCCCCTCTCCCTCCTCCCACTCCTCCTCCTCCACCTCCTCTCCTCCTGGCCCCCGCAGAGCCCCTGCGGCTGTGAAACCCTGTGTGGAGTCAGTCACGTCCCTAGGTGACAAGGCCAGCAGTTCTTTCCTTAAATCGCACTGCTGCGTTCTCCCACGACCAGAGAGGAACGCCTGTCGGCCTTGTCCAAACAAAGCCAGGAGGTGAATTCTTGAGGCCGATGGGTGACTGTCAACCCCCACACCTACCACCTTCATTTCATTCCAATATTCCTGAGGCGCCTGCCGGGCGCTGTGCCGGGCGCCAGGGCATGTGGGAGACGGAGCAGACTCCGCCCCGTCCTCCTGGAGCTGACCGGCTAGTGGGGAGAACACACCCCAAGCCTACAGCCACCCAAGGCCTCTCCTGCCCTGAAGGCAAAGGCTGCTGGGGGCTGGGCAGCCAGGGGAGCGCAGCCCCGGCTGCTTCCCACTGCCGGGTGAACACCCCCGCCGAGCTGTCCTCCGGGGTTTCTCCGCGTAAAGAATGCTGGGAGCACCCCAGAGACCGAGGTTACAGTAGTTTGAATGTTTTGGTCGTGAACGTGATTAGCTCTCCATCTCTGACGTGTAACCTGAGTGTTTTCCAGTCGCTCCACCCTGAGCCACGCAAAGTAACGACGCGGTTCACACGTTCTTCCCTTCAGATCTGGACAGCGTTTCTCAGGACCTCGCTGGGTGCTCGCTGTGCCCGCCCGGCCCAGGGCCTGCGTGGGGCCTGCTCCTCCCACCGAGGGCTCAGGGGGACGAGGAGGAAGCCTCGCTTTCCCTGCAAGAGGCAGGGCAAGCCTGGGGCCTGAGAGCGTCCGGTGTCTGTGCCTTTTAAATGCACGTTTCAGGGGGGGTGTTGTGGGGTGGGGGCGCTGACGCCGGGATGTGCCACGGGCGTGACACCTTTGACGCCGCTGAGCCTCTGCACCAGGAGGGGTGGCCCTGCTTGCCGGGTTGTGACAGATTCGAGCTGAAGGACACGGAGCTCCAGGGCTCAGGCTCCGAGGAAAGCTGGCTGCGCAGCTGCTAGGAGCAGGCCTAGGCCTCAGCCTGCCCCCCCCCCCCCCCCCCCGGCAGTGAAGGGCCCCATCCAACCCCTCCCCCCCCGGGGCAGTGAAGGGCCCCTTTCAGATGGAAAGGAAGCGCTGTGGCTCCGTTTCCCCTCGGCACCAGCAGCTCTAGAACAGCCGCCCTGAGCGTGAGCAGCGGGAGGAAGCAGGCGGCGGCGGTTCCCAGACTGAGGTGAGGAGCCAGCGGAGAGGACCTGGGCTGTGCTGGTCCCGGTGAACGGGGCGCCGCCGCCCTTCTGACCGCCCACTCCTCCTGTGCGCCCGGGTTTCTCTTTGACTGGCAGCGCGTCTGGAAGACGGTGGGCCGCAGCCGGATGTGGCTTCTTTCCTTTTTCTAAACGAGCCCCACGGCCAGGGGGGCCGGCTCCTCACGGAAACCCTCCCACGCCACGCGTTTCCCACGCTGCACGTTTCCACAGGAAACGGCCGCCGGGCTCCGAGGCGTCCGTTGTCAAACGTGCCATCCGCTCGCGGGGCAGGTGCGGCGGTCGATGAGGGACCCAGGTGGCTTCCGTGGGCTGGCTGTGATCCTTGGATCATCACACGAAACTGCCGACTCGGGGTTTCTGCCTCGGGGCTGATTTAAAAGAAATCGGTAAACTCAAGTTTCAGCTGCCACACAGGACGTTGTGTGGTGAGTTCATAGGTTCCGTTCTAATCGCCGTCAACAGCGATGGTTTCCACGTGAGGACGAAAGGAGCTACACGCCCACCTGACACGCTCAGGGGAGGCCTGCAGGGCAGTTGTGCAAACGCAAAGGCCTAAAGTAACCACCAAGGACGGTCTGGAAACTAAATACTGAACTACACACAGGTTACGGTGGGGTCATGTCCTAGGCTGGTGTTTTCCCGGACAAAGATCACGTAGATCTTTACTGAGCCCGTTTCCCTGTTTGCCTCTAAGATAACGTATCGGTGAGAGGTCTGGGTCACTTGTAACTTCCCTTTTTCCCGGACCCCTCAGGGCACAACACGTGGCACCAGGACGCTCCCTCATTGTTATTGTTATCAAGTTAATCATCAACTGTTAATTATGTTAACGATCCTACAGCCATCTCTGTTTATTATGTTAACGATCCTACAGCCATCTCTGTAAAAGAAGCACCTGTCCATCATTTCACTTTTTACCCAATCCCAGGGGATTCCTCGTTTGCTTTCTCCCGTCTCCCTAATCTATCAGCAGATGTCCAGTTTGGCTCAAATACACTCACAAAAATTCTTTACAGGTTTCAATGTTTTTTTTTAATGTTAATACATGTTATCAGGTTTGAATTCGCCTGATTAAGGGCTAGAGTATAACTCACATTATTTTTTTAAAAAAATATATGTTTTATTGATTTTTTTACAGAGAGGAAGGGAGAGGGATAGAGAGTCAGAAACATCGATGAGAGAGAAACATCGATCAGCTGCCTCCTGCACACCCCCCACTGGGGATGTGCCCACAACCAAGGTACATGCCCTTGACCGGAATCGAACCCGGGACCCTTGAGTCCACAGGCCGACGCTCTATCCACTGAGCCACACCGGCCAGGGCATATTCTGAAAGGAGGTTCTGGCCCGGCCGGTGTGGCTCAGGGGTTGAGCATCGACCTATGAACCAGGAGGTCACAGTTCAATTCCCCGTCAGGGCACAGGCCCGGGTTGCGGGCTCGATCCCCGTGTGGGGCGTGCAGGGGCAGCGATCCATGGTTCTCTCCCCCTCCCCCTCCCCCTTCCTCTCTGAATAAAAACATATTTAAAAAAAGAAGAAGGCTGCCGAGACCGGTTTGGCTCAGTGGATAGAGCATCGGCCTGCGGACTCAGGGGTCCCGGGTTCGATTCCGGTCAGGGGCACGTACCTTGGTTGCGGGCACGTCCCCAGTAGGGGGTGTGCAGGAGGCGGCTGGTTGATGTTTCTCTCTCATCGATGTTTCTAACTCTCTGTCCCTCTCTCTTCCTCTCTGTAAAAAAATCAATAAAATATATTTTAGAAAAAAAAAAAAAAGAAGAAGGTGGTTCTGAAGTCTCCACCTTCGGTGCAGTGATGTGGGTGTGACGGACACGGGGACAAGCCGTGGCCCCGCCCATGTCCTGTGGCCCGTCCCTCACGCAGGTGCCCACCCTCTCCGGGGCCCGCAGCTCCCGGGTGCTCTGGTCCGTGGAAACGTCCGGGGACGCCCCGCCCTGCAGGTCAGGGAGCGGGTGGCTCGGCTCCTGGTGGGAACACCGGATGCCGTGAGGACAGTGAGAAATGGGGGGGGCGGCCGGCCGGTCCCGGGGTCCAAAGGGTGCCTCTCCCCGGTCCTCCAACAGCGGGCGTCCCGCTTACCCACGCCCTGGCCCCGAGCAGCCTGGCTCCCGGTTTAGTGTTTCCCCGTTTCTTTCTGAATACGGTAACAATTCAAACATGGGAGCGTCCGCCTCTGTGGGTTTTCACAAAAGCCCGTCTTCCCACCACAGTCCACACAGAACCCCGTGAGGCCCCGGACACGCCCCGCGGCGGCCGCGCCACAGGCTGGCCCCTCACTCACCGCGGAAGCCGTGGGCCGTGCTCTCTCGCTGGGGCACGTCATGTGAGCGAACGCAGGTGGAGGGGGGTCCCCCCCCCCCGCTGTGATCCCCGAGATCCCGTTGTTCTGTGTCAGTCTGCTCCTCTCCACCCTGAGCCCGGCTCCCTGCCCGGTGCGTCACCCACGTCAGGCGGCCTGGGCCAGCCGCGCGCTCGGTCTGCGGGATCACTCTGGACGCTCGGAGCCGCCTGCCATGCCTTCCCGTCCTCGGGCATTCTTACTGTCCCGCGTAGACACGGCGGAGCACACGCCACGGGAGACCCGCACCCACATGCTGACGCGGCCAGAGTGGCCCGGCCTACAGACCCGAGACAGGTGTGGGGGGGGGGCGGGGAGGCGCAGGACGTGACGTGAGGAGGACGTGCGTGAGGGGGACGTGCGTGAGGGGGACGTGACGTGAGGGGGACGTGACGTGAGGAGGACGTGACGTGAGGGGGACGTGTGTGAGGGGGACGTGGCGTGAGGGGGACGTGTGTGAGGGGGACGTGACGTGAGGGGGACGTGGCGTGAGGAGGACGTGACGTGAGGGGGACGTGACGTGAGGGGGACGTGTGTGAGGGGGACGTGACGTGAAGGGGACGTGCGTGAGGGGGACGTGCGTGAGGGGGACGTGTGTGAGGGGGACGTGTGTGAGGGGGACGTGACGTGAGGGGGACGTGACGTGAGGGGGACGTGTGTGAGGGGGACGTGGCGTGAGGGGGACGTGTGTGAGGGGGACGTGACGTGAGGGGGACGTGACGTGAGGGGGACGTGACGTGAGGGGGACGTGACGTGAGGAGGACGTGCGTGAGGAGGACGTGCGTGAGGGGGACGTGGCGTGAGGAGGACGTGTGAGGAGGACGTGACGTGAAGGGGACGTGCGTGAGGGGGACGTGCGTGAGGGGGACGTGCGTGAGGGGGACGTGACGTGAGGGGGACGTGTGTGAGGGGGACGTGACGTGAGGAGGACGTGTGAGGAGGACGTGACGTGAAGGGGACGTGCGTGAGGGGGACGTGACGTGAGGGGGACGTGACGTGAGGGGGACGTGACGTGAGGGGGACGTGTGTGAGGGGGACGTGACGTGAGGAGGACGTGTGTGAGGAGGACGTGTGAGGAGGACGTGTGTGAGGAGGACGTGACGTGAGGGGGACGTGACGTGAGGGGGACGTGACGTGAGGGGGACGTGCGTGAGGGGCACGTGCGTGAGGGGGACGTGACGTGAGGGGGACGTGCGTGAGGGGGACGTGACGTGAGGGGGACGTGACGTGAGGGGGACGTGACGTGAGGGGGACGTGTGTGAGGGGGACGTGACGTGAGGAGGACGTGTGTGAGGAGGACGTGTGAGGAGGACGTGTGTG
Source organism: Eptesicus fuscus (assembly GCF_027574615.1). Taxonomy (NCBI): domain Eukaryota; kingdom Metazoa; phylum Chordata; class Mammalia; order Chiroptera; family Vespertilionidae; genus Eptesicus; species Eptesicus fuscus. The sequence goes on from NC_072476.1 coordinate 112,657,329, forward strand.
AGGAGGACGTGACGTGAGGGGGACGTGACGTGAGGGGGACGTGACGTGAGGGGGACGTGACGTGAGGGGGACGTGACGTGAGGGGGACGTGACGTGAGGGGGACGTGCGTGAGGGGGACGTGACGTGAGGGGGACGTGCGTGAGGGGGACGTGACGTGAGGAGGACGTGTGTGAGGAGGACGTGACGTGAGGGGGACGTGACGTGAGGGGGACGTGTGTGAGGCCGCAGCTCCGGGCCAGGCTTTTAGACTGAAGTGGGGGCACAGGGAGGGGGCGAGAGGCGGGGGCGGCCCTGGGCCTGGCCACCCCGTCCCTCCTCGAACCTCCTCCACACGCGCTCCTGGACGCCCTGACCCTCAGCTTCCTGTTTGTGTCTCTGTGTCATTTGACCTTTCAGCCACTTTTAAACCCGAGGACCCTCCTACGTGAAGACAACTTCCCCTTTGGGTGAAGGGCAAAGGCCAGAGGGAGCGGGAGCCGGGCTCAGGGACCTGGGCTCAGACAGGGACTGGGGCTCAGGGAGGGAGCCGGGCTCAGGCAGGGAGCCGGGCTCAGGCGGGGAGCCGGGCTCAGGGAGGGAGCCGGGCTCAGGGAGGCACCCGGGCTCAGGCAGGGAGCCGGGCTCAGGCAGGGAGCCGGGCTCAGGGAGGGAGCCGGGCTCAGGCAGGGAGCCGGGCTCAGGGAGGCACCCGGGCTCAGGCAGGGAGCCGGGCTCAGGGAGGGAGCCGGGCTCAGGGAGGCACCCAGGCTCAGGGAGGGAGCCGGGCTCAGGGACCTGGGCTCAGACAGGGAGCTGGGCTCAGAGGGACCCGGGCTCAGGCAGGGAGCCGGGCTCAGGGTGGCACCCGGGCTCAGGCGGGGAGCCGGGCTCAGGGAGGGACCCGGGCTCAGAGGGACCTGGGTTCGGAGGGACCCGGGCTCAGACAGGGACCCGGGCTCAGGCGGGGAGCCGGGCTCAGGTGGGGAGCCGGGCTCAGGGAGGGAGCCGGGCTCAGACAGGGAGCCGGGCTCAGACAGGGAGCCGGGCTCAGGGAGGGAGCCGGGCTCAGACAGGGAGCCGGGCTCAGACAGGGAGCCGGGCTCGGAGGGACCCGGGCTCAGGCAGGGAGCCGGGCTCAGGCGGGGAGCCGGGCTCAGGCGGGGAGCCGGGCTCAGGGAGGTGCCGGGTGTGAAAGGGGTGAGTCGTAGGAAAGGCAGGGTCCTCACATGCTCACCCTCTCTGCTCAGGTGACAGTCTGCTCCTCCTCACTGACACCTGAGGACAGGTGCAGGCCCGTGAGGGCCCATGTGCGGGCTGCTGGGGAAACACGTGTGTGTGGGGGGGCAGGCATTTGTATGCATATTACATAGGAGATTGTCTTGAATGTATCAACTTTCATATGTAAAAGGTCAAAGTTCCAGAGTATTATATGGACGCATAGATTTCACATGCCCACCCATCCACCCACCCACCCATTCACCTATTCACCTATCCACCCATCCATTCACCCATCTACCCACCCACCCATCCATCCACCGCCCACCCATCCACCCACCCATTCACCCATCTCCCCACTCACCCATCCATCCACCCACCCACCCATCCATCCACCCATCCATCCATCCACCCACCCATCCATCCACCCCCCACCCATTCACCCATCTACCCACTCACCCATCCATCCATCCACCCACCCACCCATCCATCCACCCATCCATCCATCCATCCACCCCCCACCCATCCACCCACCCATTCACCCATTTACCCACCCACCCATCCATTCACCCATCTACCCACCCACCCATCCATCCACCCATCCATCCATCCATCCACCCCCCACCCATCCACCCACCCATTCACCCATTTACCCACCCACCCACCCATCCATCCATCCATCCACCCACTCATTCACCTATCTACCCACCCACCCACCCATCCATTTATCCACCCACCCACCCACCCGCCCGCCCCACTAACTGTGGAGCCCCTCTGTGTACATGCTTCCGGCCAGCTGACACGCTGAGAAGGAGGGAGAGAGGCAGAGAGAGGGGAGGGCCTCGTTGTCGGGTTTATCATCTGCGAGCGAAGGTGGGGGTCCTGGCCGGCACCACAAGGATGAGCCCCAGGAAAAGTGTCCCCGCCGCCCAGGCATGAGGGGGGCCAGGAGAGCAGGCAGTGCCGTCGGAGAGGCGCCCCTCAGGCACACTTCCCGGGGCTGTGGCTGCCCCGCCCGCACCCCGTTGTAATGGGCCAGCAGCCCTGCCCTGTCGCTCTCGGGGGACAGTGCTCTCGGGGGGGAAAGGGCCGGGATCAGGGACAGAGGCCGCCGTGTCCTGTTCAGGCTCCCGAGCACTCACTCAAAGCCTCACCCCCATCACTGCCAGCTCCATCCCTCAGCAGGCAGCCCCCGGGCTCGTCTCCTCCAGTCACCGCGCCCACGGGACTGTCGTGACCACGTGAAGGACTAACTGTCCGCGAGACACTCCTTTCACGCGTGACGCGCAGCACACGCACCCTCCGCACTGCACACGCCGACGTCAGAGGTGCGTGTGTGCCCAGCTCGCCAGCGGGCAGTGTGATGAGGACGGGGGAGGGGAGTGGAAAGAATCCACTGCGAATCGTGGAAATGTGTTCGCACCTCCACAGTGTTCCCGTCCCGGAAGTCTCTGCACCCGAGACTGCGCGGTGACATTTCCACCGCCTGACCTTCCCGTCCCCCGGCCCGTGATTCCGACGGGCGCCGTGAGTCTGAGCTGACGGGGGCGCTTGGTGAGGCTTCGAAGCCGGGCCTTTGATGACTTCTGTCGGAGAAGCGGCGTCTGTGGTTGGGCACGTTAACCCGCCGTGCGTCCTGGAGGCCACACTGCGAGGCTGAGGGGGGAGCCGACTCAGACCGCGGCCCTGAGGGCTCAGAGCCCACCAGCCACGCCTTGGCGCAGCCTCGCGCCCCACGGCAGCCGTCGCAACCCGGCACAGGCAGAGGTGAGCAGGGCCAAGTGCAGGGGGGCGGGCACGGACAGACTGAGGAGCTCTCTCTGCAGGGAGGTCCTCTCCTCCGGGCCCTGACGGACCAGCCGCAGGAGGAAGAGCCGGCCCTGAGCGAGGCCGCCGCCCGGGCCCAGGACATGCCTGCCTGCAGGACGCGGCGTCTGCTGGTCTCTGCAGGGACCGTGCCGGAGGGTCCACGAGGCCTGTCACTCGTCAGGGGGCGGCGCCCACGGTGGAGCAGCATCTCCGCCCGTCTGTCCGCCCGTCTCCTGGGAGCCCTCCCTCGGGAGCCCCAGCTCAGAAGGGGGCCGTTTTTCTTCCTGCCTCAGTCTCTCTTTAGGGAAAATGACACAACAGTATGAATATCAAAGCCGTATGGAAATCCATAAACAGGAAGAGAAAATAGAACCCAGAGGCGCGAGCCTTTCCCTCCGAGATCGGGCAGTTACCAGACGTGCTCACCCGACAACACTTCCTGGTTACGGCCTGCCCTCCCCACACCTGCCCTCCCCCACCTGCCCTCCCCCCCACCTGCCCTCCCCCCACCTGCCCTCCCCCCACCTGCCCTCCCTCCCACCTGCCCTCTCCCCCACCTGCTCTCCCTCCCACCCCCCACCCCCCACCCCCAGCCCCCAGCATCTCTCCCTAGGAGATGAGGCCTCTGTTGCTCATACTGCCAACATTGAGTTGTTACGGACAAGACCACAGAGAAATCAATGCCTTTGTTTCTTTGAAAAACAGAAGAAATTATAGCTCCCGGTATTGTTCTTTTTTAAATGTATTTTTACTGATTTCAGAGAAGAAGGGAGAGAGAGAGAGAAACATTAATGATGAGAGAATCATGGATCTGCTGCCTCCTGCACACCCCACTGGGGATCAGGCCTGCAACCCGGGCCTATGCCCTGTCTGGAATCGAACCCGAGACCCTTCAGTCCACAGGCCGACGCTCTATCCACTGAGCCACACCGGCCAGGGCTCCCAGTGCTGTTCCTTTTAAAGATGATTTGCCCTCGTGTGTGTGTTGGCACTGAATCTGATGTCCTTGGCTGCCACGCAAGACGGTTTCCAGGGAAGCGTCTGGGGTCAGAGAGGAGGGACGAGACCCGGGAGGCCAACGCCGGGAAGCGGGGGCTGGGCAGCTCTGCCGTGTTGGCTGGACATTCTGTGCTCCACTCAACGCAGCTGTTTGTTTTTAAATCCCCACCCAAGGACATGACTTCTATTGGTTTTAGACAGAGGAAGAGGGGGGAGGAGGGAGAGAGGGGGAAAGAGAGGGACATCGATGGGTTGCCTCCGCTTGTGCCCCAACCTGGGATCAAACCCACAACCTGGGCATGTGCCCGACGGGGAGTTGAACCCGCAGCCTTGCGGTGCCCAGGACCCGGCGCCAACCACCTAGCACCCGGCCGAGGCCCCGTCAGCCTCACTCGTCCTTCTCTGATGAAGAGCCCGTGACCGAGGGGCCCCGCGGGCGGCGAGGATCTGCCCTGCCCGTGGTAGCGGACGCTCCGGGGAGCGGAGAGCAGATGGATCAGCCTCCGATCTGAAAGGCGACCGAGCCTTCGGGAGGGGAGGGCGTGGCTGTGACTCAGCGCCTGGCGAGTCAGCACAGGACTCGGCGTCCTGCTGAGCGTCTCCCGGGCTCCGTCAGGCCTGGCTTCCCGCGAGCAGCACTGCCGCACAATGGATTTCCTGCCGCCACAGGGAGGTCAGAGGTCGCCGTTATCTGAAGGCAGGCGCGCTCCTGATGAGTACACCATGTGAGGGGGCAGATTTCTAACCGCCAGCGGCTGGTCCCACGCAGGCAGGTCTCCCCACGCACCCTGGTGCCTCCGGGGGCCGAGCGCCCAGAAGGCGGGTGTGATGGAGGCCAGGTGAGTGGGGTGCCTGGGGGCCCTGGGCCCTGAGCCCAGACGAGAAAGCTCAGCCCGGGGTCCTCAGGGCCTCCTGGCCCCGGGGCCTCTGGGGAGGCCGACGCCTTTTAGCATCGACAGCGCCGCTCAGGAGGCCGGAGAGCCGCCAGGGAACGCAGCTGACCCACCGACGTGTTTCGTGTTTCGTACGAAGGAGCTGGACCTGATGCAGAGGGAGCATGGAGCAAAGGGAGCAAATGGAAGTTCAGGTCCAATGTGACCGAGGAGGCCCGCCAGGCTCAGCGCCCGGAGGGGCATGGGAGAGGGCAGCTGTGCAGTGACCCGTAAACACTGACGGCTTCCAGGCAAGCCCTTATCAGCAGGAAGGAAGCCGGAGGAGCAAATGCCCGAGGGGACCCTCTAATCGGCCTCGTCCTGTCTACCGGAGAAGAGGGGGTTGGCACTCATTCCACAAGCCTTGCTTTTCAGGATGTCCTTCGACAGATTCTGACAGATTCCTGAAATGATTGGAAACTTCCTGCTGCAGGGGGGCAGCGGTGGCCCCTCCCCCGAGAAGGTCACGACCCCGTAGCAGCAACAACAGCGTCCCCGCCCTGTGTGTCCTGGGGTGAGCCTGGCCGCAGGCGGGAAGCGGGGCCCAGGAGGCAGAGTCCCAGGTGACTGTGCCCTGAGGGGGGGAGGGCATTTCCCTGGGGTGTCCGGGGCGGGGTCACCGGCCAGCTCGCCCCTCCTCAGAAAAGCCAGAACGTGGTCCCAGGCAGAGCCGGCAGGCGCCTGGTGGGGAGGGGCGGCGCGGTGGCTTCAAAGCCATGTCCTCTGCCCCCGCATCAGGGTGCCCCGCCTGGAGGACAGGGTGATTCCTCTGCCCGATAAGCCCCCCATTTGTGGAGACAGCCCAGGGGTCCTTTCCTCCGGGAAGCACCACCCCAATTCCCGACACAGCCCCCCACCCCGGGCCACACTCCTCCCCGGCTGCCCCCACCGGGCAGGGGGGTTCCTTGGGGTGACTGACTGAGGGGAGCTTCCTCTTCCCACCTGGGGCGGCTCACGCTTTTAAACTTTGAAAGTCAGACCTTTCGTGTCCAGGCAAACCTCGGAGACACGGCGGGAGGGGCCCGGCCGTCCGACACGGAGGGCCGAGGGTCTCGGGGAAGCGCGGCACGGGGCAGCTGGGGTCTGGCCTTCGGGGGTGCACCCAGGAATGACCCCGGGAGGCACCGTCTCGGGGAGGCCAGCAGGGTGATGCTGCCCGCAAACAGGAGGCGGAGCCGCCGGGACGCGCACCCCACCAGGTGCCCCAGATCGGCCCATCGCCCACACCTGCCACGCTCACCACCTCCTTCCCGTCTCACCAGGTGGCCATGCCGCCCACGTGCTCACGTATGCATCTCTGATAAGGGCATTTTCTGCCGGAACCCTAACACCACACACCACACATCACATACCACACATCACACGCCACATACCACACACCACACACCACATACCACACACCACACGCCACACATGATCATAACCCTAATGAAGTAAACAACCATCCCCATATCACATTGCTCCCAGAGACGTCTTAAAAAATACAGTTTTATTGCTTTCAGAGAGGAAGGGAGAGGGAGAGAGAGAGAGGAGCATCAGTGATGAGAGGGAATCATGGATCGGCTGCCTCCTGCACGCCCCGCACTGGGGATGGAGCCCACAACCCGGGCCTGTGCCCTGCCCGGGAATCGAACCGTGACCTCCTGGTTGCTAGGGCGACGCTCAACCACGGAGCCACGCCGGCCGGCCGGGCTCCCAGAGGCTTTTGACAGCGGGTTATTCACACGGGAATCCACGCAGGGACCACATGTAGGCTTGGCCCCTTCCTGGGTCAGTGACTTGGAGAAACTCGACCAATTCTGTTCAGAGTCCCCCTTCCCCGGCTGTTCCCTCACCAGGGGGTTGAGGGGAGCCGGCCGGGAGCAGACTCAGGGCCCAGGGCCCGTGGCGGCTGGGGTCCCCCGAACTCGGGGCTCCAGTCCCCACTGTGGGCGGCAACCACTCCCGCTCCCCCCACGCCCCGTGAACCCAGTAACCTTGAGTCCCCCAGGAAACCAGCCTTCCTCCGAGGGAGGGAGGTCCGGGAGAGGGAAGTGAACGGGAGACGGTCATCGAGGGACGGAGAAGTGCGGGCAGATGTGGGCCACGTCGTGCCCAGGTCCCCAGGGAGCTCCGGGGCTGGGCCGGGAGGTTCCCCCAGTCGGCGTGGGGTCCGGGCCTCTCCATGGAGGCGGGTGGGCGGGGGGCCCTGGGCGGGGCAGGTGGCAGGAGACGGAGCGTGCCAGGCCCAGGGCCCGTTAGGCCCGAGAGCCGGAGCCCGAGCCGGAGGGGCGAGGCCTAGCAGCGGCGGGCGTGGGCGGTGGAGCAGGACAGCCCGGGCCTCGGATGGAGCCTGTGGGCGGCCCGGAGCGGAGGGAGCGGAGGCAGAGCCGGGCCTGGACACTTGCACCCAAATCCGGTGAAAGCCTCCTTTCCGGCTCTTCCTCCCGAGAACTCCGTTTCCTGTTTTCCCTTCTGCCGCGACGTGGCCCCTCCACCCTCAGCCCTGCTCTGGGTCGGAGGCGGCAAAATCAGGGCAGACCGAGTGTTGAAACCTTCGTCACCGGAAGTTCATGAAACCTGCCCCCAGGAGCGGCCGAGCCCTGTTATTGCGACAGCTTTGGGACGGCTGTGTGCGCGCTGGGGAGCGGGTGCCGTGGCATGTGGGGTACCCCTCAGGAGCCCCCTCTGTGTGTCACACAAAACCCAGTCCCCGGTGGGGGCAGCGGGCGCGGCTTCTGTCTGCTCCCGGCTGCCGGGGCCCTGGGTGGACGCTGGGCAGGCCTCGTGGGGGGCGGGGTGGGCGGGGGCTGGGTCCTGGCCCCGGGGGTGGGCGGTGCCTGCGCCCCTTCCTGGGTGAAGGCCAGCGGGAGGACCTGGGAGGAGGGCCCCTTCCTGGGTGAAGGCCAGCGGGAGGGCCTGGGAGGAGGGGAGTCGGAGCAGGAAGCCGCCCGCGGGCCGAGGCGGATGGGGCGTTACTGAGGCCAGGACTGCAAAACTGGTGGAAAGAATCATGAAAAAAAAAAAAGATCGTGAAACAAACACCAGCTGAGACGGGAGCGGGAGGAGGGCGGGGAAGCCTGAACTGCCGTCCTCACTGCTCGGCGTCAGGAGCAGCATCCAGGGACGCGGACAGGGCACGCTGATGGGGGCACGGGGACGGAAGAGGGGACGCACGGGGACGGAAGGAGAACACGGTGCTGTACTCGGGGAGGCCGGACAGAGCTGCGCCCCTGAACCCGGCACCATTCTGTCGCAGGGTCACCCCGACAAGGGCCCCGGGAAAGCACCTCCGCGGAGTTTGGCTGTGTGTCCTGCTGTTCCCAGGGGCCGGGCGAGGCCAAACCACATCCCCATTTCCTCAGTGAAACGGCCTTCCAGAGAGTCACTTTCCCTTCTCTTTATTTCAGTAAAACTGCGCGCATCCTCGCCGGGACGGGCCGTAGCGTCCCCAGGACTCAGCACCGACTTCGGCCACACTGACCTGGGGGGGATCCGGGAGGCCGTGCAGGTCGGACCTCAGGCCGTTCGTCAGGCGCCGACAGATTCGCCCGATCGTCGTCCGGCGCATGCTCGCTGGGGTGGGCCTTACACCTGCGCCCTCCCTCACCATCAGGGCACAGCCAGCCCTCGCCGCTCGGCTGGCGGGGGACGCAGCTGCCAACGTGTCCTGGGAGAGCCGTCCCGTGGGCTCCGTGACGACACGGCTTACAAACCAGCAGAACTGCTGACGTGTCCTGGCGCAGACGGAGCTGGGGTCTGAGCACATCGGGCAGAGAGGTGGACGGTGACGTGTCTGACTTTTGCAGTTGCCACTTGAGTCTTTACCCCGTGACCGACCGGTTGAGCATCAACCTAGGAACCAGGAGGTCACGGTTCCATTCCCGGTCAGGGCACACGCCTGGGTTGCGGGCTCGATGCCCGGGTTGTGGGCTCAATCCCCTGGTTGCAGGCTCGATGCCCAGTGTGGGGCGTGCAGGCAGCCAACCAATGACTTTTTAAGAAAATTAGGTGGGGATCCGCCAGCCTACATAACCGCAGTATTTAACCAGGAGCCACGCCTGGGCGCGGGCAGGGCGGCCGCAGCTGGCCTTGTTTGGGACGGGCCCTGCCAGCCGCCGCAGGGGACGCCGGGCCTCCTCCTGGCGGGCTGCGGGCTGCCAGGCCCCCTGGGTGCCAGGCTGTCCGGAGTCGGGCTCTGCACCCCGAGTCTGCCTCCCGCGCCCCCGGCAGAGGCGAATCCAAAGGGCCTTTCAAAGACCTTGAGACAGGAAAGCGGACGGGCCGGCCATGGCCACTCCACAATCTCACTGCCTCCCGAGTCCTCCACCCGCCGTCGCCAAGTCCCCTGAACCGCGGGGAACCCTCACGTGCCTGTGGGAGGCGGAGAGCGGGGCGTCCACGCGGCCACTCAGCTCCTAGCGCAGGCTGCCTGGCGGGCGGAGCACGGGACCCACCGCCCCCTCCTTAGGTCCCGTGGTCTCGGGGCCGCAGGCATGACGCGGTGAACATCGGCGTGAGGGCGCTTGTCCGAGGCTCGGGTCAGCGCCCGGACGTTCACGTAAACACTCGGGACAGCGAGGAGCGTGTGCAGCCGGAGGACACAGGAGAGCGAGAGCCGTGCTGCGGTCTCTCCTCCTCTCGTCCGTGACTCCCCCCGCCCCCCTGCCTGCTCCCCAGGCCCCAAAGCCTCGGGCCTGCCCACCCCCAGCCTGCTCCCTCCGCACGAGCAAACGCCGGCAAACGTCCTTTAATGGAACCCTGTCATTGCTGCCGTGTACACAGTCTCTGAATTAAGGGGCCGGGCCCCTCTGGGCTGCTCCCCCGCCCCCATGTCGCCGGGACTCTCACGGGGCACACACCCAGAGGGACCGGCTCCTGGCAGCAGCAGAGCCAGGCCGGCCTCGGCTTGTGCGGCATCTGGGAGACGGAGGGCCTCAGAGAAGGACGGGCAGGCGGCAGCCCTCACGGCTCACCTGGGGCACCGCGGAGGGCTGGGCCGGCGGCCTCCTCCCCCGGGCGGGGACCTTTCCTGCCGAGGGCCGTGGGTACTGTCCACCATCTGCTGAATGCCATTCGCCTGCTCTGTGTCTGCGGCCGTGAGGGAGGCCCCTGGACTGGATTTGGAGTCCCGCCTGCGGCTGCCTGGCCGGGCCGCACCGAAGGTCACAGGAGCTCTCCTTCCTGACCCCCGAGTCTGATGACCGCCATCGCCCGGACGGGACTGCGCACGACTCACCGCTCACCATCACTCCCACATCTCTCTCCCTCGCCCACCCTGCCCCCTGCTTCCTCCCTTCTTCTCTCCTGGACCGACCAGGTGCCTGCTGCCCGCGGGCGCTGCACACGTCCTACACGTGCGAGTGCCTGCTGCCCGAGGGCGCTGCACACGTCCTACACGTGCAAGTGCCTGCTGCCCGCGGGCGCTGCACACGTCCTACACGTGCGAGTGCCTGCTGCCCGCGGGCGCTGCACACGTCCTACACGTGCGAGTGCCTGCTGCCCGCGGGCGCTGCACACGTCCTACACGTGCGAGTGCCTGCTGCCCGCGGGCGCTGCACACGTCCTACACGTGCGAGTGCCTGCTGCCCGCGGGCGCTGCACACGTCCTACACGTGCGAGTGCCTGCTGCCCGCGGGCGCTGCACACGTCCTACACGTGCGAGTGCCTGCTGCCCGAGGACGCTGCACACGTCCTACACGTGCGAGTGCCTGCTGCCCGCGGGCGCTGCACACGTCCTACACGTGCGAGTGCCTGCTGCCCGCGGGCGCTGCACACGTCCTACACGTGCAAGTGCGTGCAGCCCGCGGGCGCTGCACACGTCCTACACGTGCAAGTGCGTGCAGCCCGCGGGCGCTGCACACGTCCTACACGTGCGAGTGCCTGCTGCCCGCGGGCGCTGCACACGTCCTACACGTGCGAGTGCGTGCTGCCCGCGGGCGCTGCACACGTCCTACACGTGCGAGTGCGTGCTGCCCGCGGGCACTGCACACGTCCTACACGTGCGAGTGCGTGCTGCCCGCGGGCACTGCACACGTCCTACACGTGCAAGTGCCTGCTGCCCGCGGGCGCTGCACATGTCCTACACGTGCGAGTGCCTGCTGCCCGCGGGCGCTGCACACGTCCTACACGTGTAAGTGCCTGCTGCCCGCGGGCGCTGCACACGTCCTACACGTGTGGAGAGGGCTGTGCTGGCCTCAGGGAGCGTCTGTCAAGTTGCTGGCACGGTCTGCCCTCTCTAAACAAGTGAAGCTGATGGAAAAGGTACGTGTTGTACTTGAGGTGCTTACAGAATCACACCCAGGCTCCGAAATAGCATGGAGGGCCCGGCCCGTGTGGCTCAGTGGTTGAGCGTCGACCTATGAACCAGGAGGTCACGGTTCAATTACCCCATCAGGGTACCTGCCTGGGTTTCGGACTTGACCCCCCATGTGGGGCGTGCAGGAGGCAGCTGATCCATGATTCTCTCTCATCATGGGTGTTTCTCTCTCTCTCTCCCTTCCTCTCTGAAAGCAATAAAAACATATTTAAAAATGTAATAACACGGAGTGACTGTGATCTTGTGTGGCGGAGCCTTGAACTTCGAACCAGCCCCAACAGCACACAGACACCCTGACACCCTGGGAGGGGCCGGGCGCGAGCTCCGAGCTCTAAGTCACAGCCTTGGGGCTGCGTTGAGGAGGCCGGGACCTGTGTGTTGGAACAGAGAGACGGAGGGTGCAACACGCAGCGAACCTGAGGAACGTGGACACGCCCTTCCGTCCCGCTGGGCCGAGACGTGGACCCCGGCTGGCACGGCCCTCTCTGCGGGGACAGTGGACCCGCTCTGGAGCCGTCCATACGTGGACGCGAGCACAGAACAGCGGAGCCTGGATACACCGTCCGGGATTCGGGCGCGGCCGGAGCGGACGAGGCTGGACACGGAGCGGAGCGCTGTGTAAGCCCCAGCCGGCCCGGCAGCCGCGCCTCCCGGAGAGCACGCGTGGGCGCCACGGACACGCCGGCCTCGCCCGCAGGCGCAGCCCGGGGCTCCCGGCTTCCTCGGGAAACGCTCTATTTGGAATAAAGACGTTCGGTCATAAAGCGGCGAGTGGCTCACAGAGTGCGATTCACGGAGTCAGTCTCTTCCCACCGACCGGAGCGGCCTCGCCCTCCGAGGGGTGGTGGACGGGCCCGGTCGGGTCAGTGCTCCTCGCCCTCCTCCGCGGCCCCGCGGCCCCGCTGGCTGGGGATGGCGGGGAGCACGCGGTTCGTCCGCAGGGGCTCTCCGGACAGAACTGGCGGGAGAGAAGGAGACAGACCGTCAAAGCCGCTTCTGAGTCTCGAGGGGGCGGTGGCAGGACGCCTGAGGGTTATTTCTTGTTTATTTTTTTTTTAATGTAGTATTTTTACTGATTTCAGAGAGGAAGGGAGAGGAAGAGGGAGAGAAGCATCAATAATGAGGGAGAACCACTGATCGGCTGCCTCCTGACGCCCCCTACTGAGGATCGAGCCTGCAACCCAGACACGCGCCCTGGACCAGAATCGAACCCGGGACCCTTGAGTCCGCAGGCCGATGCTCTCTCCACGGAGCCAGCCCAGCCAGGGCCAAGGTGTTACTTGCTAAGGAGTGAGGGCACGTCCTGGGGAGACGAGACTGCACACCCAGATGTCTGTCCGACGGAGGCTTTTCTGCTCAGCAGCAAGGTCACCAGGGCAACCTGACGTTCCTTCGTGACGGAGTCCCCACCGCAGAAAACGCTCACTGCGCACAGAGCATGTGTGCACGTGTGCGTGTGTGTGTGCATGCGTGTGCATGTCTGCGGGCATGGCGGGGAGCACGCAGAGGAGTCCGAGCTAAGGAAGAGACCGCGCTCTCTGCTGCTCATGTGGGACTTGGCGGAGCCCGCCCCCTCTCCCTCTCCTTCTGCTGAATGACGGGGTGCTGCCCCATCCCGGGTCACTGTGTCCCCCGAGGGCTCGTCGGCGCCCTCCCCACGGTCGGGGCACAAGAGGCTCAGGGGACATCTCCTCTGGACAACGGTTGCCGAGGGTTTGACCTTCTCATCTCATTTCCTTCTCCCAACAGCGCGGCAGGCCGCCCCGTCCCAGGCTCAGGGGGAGACGGGGGTCCAGAAAGGGGGGGGGGCAGCTCCGACTTCACTCACCCCCTGCAGGCCAGAGGAGCGGAGGGCGGGCGTGTGTGCAAGTGTGTGTCCGTGTGCATGTGTGTGCCAAGCGTGTGCATGTGTGTGCGCGCACGTGTGTGTGCCTGGCGCATGTTCTAACTGGGGGCTGGGCTGGGGAGAAGGAAGACCTGAGGGCCCGGGAAGCACGCTGTGCTGGGAGCAGCTGCCCGTAGCCTGGCGCGCTCTTCACCGCGGAAGGCTGCTGAGCGAGACCTCAGTCTGCCCATCTGCACAATGGGAGCAACGCGAGCCTGCCTCAGACCTGAGTGTCGGGGCGTGTGGCCCGGAATCGACTTTAGAAGAAGCGCCCCAGGTCGCACCTGCAAACACCAGCACGCAGGTCCCGGCGGGAGGGAGCTGATGGGTGTTTGTATTGTGGGACGTTCTGGGTAAAACACAACAGGAATCGGCAACAGCCACGCAGTCCCGACGGAGCGCGTCCTCCCTGCCGGGGCGGGCGTGGACGCAGGGCAGACACGCATCACAGGAGGGCACGGGGGCCGCCCCAGGAGCAGGCTGTCACCCCTTCTTCCGCACACGGCCCGTGACAGCAGCACAGACAGCAAGGCGGGTGCCGGCCTTCCTAGTCCCAGCGGAACGCCCGGAGGGAGGGAGCAGCCGCTGCCCGGTGGACAGGCTGTGAGGACCGGCTCTGCCCCCCACCCCGTCCCCGTCCCCGTCCCCGTCCCCGCACACTTCAAAACGAAAGGAAGCGGACACCACGTTCAGCTGCGCCCGGACGTGGCGGCACTGGCGGGAGGCGGGGAGCGGGGGGTGGGGGGTTGTGGGGGGCGGGAGGCAGGGGGCGGGGGGCGGGGGCGGGTCACTTACATTTCCGGTCGGCCAGGGGGGCCAGGCTGGTCCGGGCGAAGGGCACGTCCCTGACCTCGGGTCTGTGTGGGGAGCGATGCGGGAAACCTGGCCCTGGGGACAAACGTGCTCGCATCAGTCACTTAGGACTCACGGACTGCCAGTTAGAGAATCAGTGGATAAGAGAACCATCAACTCTGCGAGAGGCCTCCAGGTAAGATGCTAACAACAACAACAACAACAACAACAACAACAACAACATAATAATAATAATAACAGCCACACGTGACTGAATTCCTGTCGTATGCCAGGCACTGTCTGAATGAAAGGAAAAGGTATCAAAAGTCCCTTCGGGGGTGAACGAGTTAAATGAATGCTGTGAGCAGGCACGCTGGCCACCACAGGAGACGGCGTGAACGTCGGGGCCTGCGCCAGGGGGACCGTGTCCGCGAGCCCAGTGGCCGGCGGCCGGGCCGGCGCGGAGCAGCGCCACCTGACGAAGGTGGAACACGCCCCAGCTCCCTGGGGGGCGCCTGCCGTCCTGTGTTTGTTCCTGAGGCCCCGGGAGGTCAGCAGCTGCAAAGCCACGATCGACACGAAAAACAAACAACGAAAACCTTCCCGAGTGGATCCCGTCAAACCCGCATCGGCTCCTTCGACACGAACGTTTGAGCAGAAGTTTACAACCAAGACCCGAGATAATGGCGATTCTGGATCCTGTGAATGAAGCCCTGACGCTGGTTAGAAAGTGGGCTCAGTACTGGGCGTGATCTCCTGCTGTCACCCCGACAACTCCCCCCCCCCCCCATGAGGCAGCGGGTGTCGTCATCACCACCACACACTGTCCTTGGGGAGTCCCCACAGGGCTCGAGGTCACCCCCGGAAGGGACGGAGCCGCTGGGGGGGAGCGAGAGGGCGGGGGGGGGGGGAGAGGGAGCAGGTCGTTGACCCCTCGGGCGGGCGGGGCGGGCGGGTGGCTCGCTGGGAAGGCAGGCCTCCGGGAGGGCTCCGCGGTGGGGAGGGACAGGGTCCGGAACGCGGTCCTAGAACGAGGAGGCAGGAGGGGTCCCCGCTCACAGGGAGGAACCGAGGGAAGGAGGAGAGTCGTCATGAAAACACGGACGGAAATCCGCGCGTCTGCTGCGTGGTGGCCGGAGGGCTCGCAGTGCATTCGGAAGAGACGGGTCATCGGGCCCAGGAGGCTGCGGCATCACAGAGGTGGGCGGCTCTGAGAGCACCCTGGCCGGTGTGGCTCAGTGGATAGCGTGTCGGCCTGCAGGCTGAAGGGTCCCGGGTTCCACTCCGGTCAAAGCACATGGCCAGGCTGTGGGCTCGATCCCCAGTGTGGGGCATGCAGGAGGCACCGATCCATGACTCTCATCATGGATGTCTCTCTCTCTCTCCCCTTCCTCTCTGAAATCAATAAAAAAATATATTTTTAAAAAGTGTCTGAGAGCCCATAGACCTCACATCCTCGCCAGCTCTGTGACCTGGGGCAGGAAGGCCAACCTCTCTCTGCCTCCCTGTTTATCTCTAGAACGAGGTGAGACTCCTCCTGCCGGTTGCTGAGGGGGAAGGGCTAGCTTCTGCCCAGAGGAGGCTAAGCAGGGGGGAGGCTGAGTAAGGAGGAGGCTGAGCTGGGGGGAGGCTGAGCAGGGAGGAGGCTGAGCAGGGGGGAGGCTGAGTAAGGAGGAGGCTGAGCTGGGGGGAGGCTGAGCAGGGAGGAGGCTGAAGAGGGGGGAGGCTGAGCAGAGAGGAGGCTGAGCAGGGGGAGGCTCAGCAAGGTGGAGCGTCTTTTATGATGAGCAGTAAGCACAAGTCACAACTCCTAGGGAGGTTAGAGGTCAGAGGTCAGGGGGATTTTTACTTCACCTGAGTTTTGAGCTGGTTTTTCAAGGATCGTAGGAATCTGTCAAGCACACGGCTGCAGAAGGTAAAAGGAACAGGCATGCAGGTGTCACAGAGTGGGAAGGCGGGCTGTGGGGGAACCGGGAGACCTTGAAGAAACTGGGGGGAGGGGAGGGCTCGGCAGGCCCAGTGGCTGAGAAGGGGAGGGAGGCCAGTGCTGGGGGCCACTCTGTCCAGGAGACAGCCCAGTGGGTTACACTGAGGGGCGCAGGTCAGACCTGCACGGTGGCTTCAGAGCCCTTAGCCAGTGGAGACGCTGCCTCTTGGTAAATTAGGGGACAGGCGCCTGGTAGCCATTCACGACGCAGGAGTGACGGACGGAGGGCCTTCCCACGAGACGCCCGTGATCTCGGGCCTGGACAGGAGGCGGACGTCACTGTGCAGTCAGACGCGCAGTCCTTCCAGCAGGTCCGCGTCCCTGAGCGCTCAGGTGCTGCTGCAGGTCCCGGGAGCCTTCTCCTCATCATGACTCAGTCGCCCAGAATGGCTGCTGGTCAGCAGCCTCTGAAACCCAGGTGGAAACAAAAATGCCCCGACACAGGCTCACTGACTTAGGGTTCCCTTGGAGACTTCGGCTTCTCCTCTGCTACTCTGCCATTCAACCCAGGACTTTGCTAGTGACTTCAGTGGAAAAATGAAGCAAATCCTCAAACCAAGTTTATTGAATTTCCTTTTCCCTCAAATAATATCAGAAGCTTTAGAAGGCACACGGAACAGAATCCTAGTTCTCTAGCCAACGCCTGCCCCCTCTTCTCTTTTAGAAACAAAAATCCAATTTTGGACGGCGAGTCACATGACCAGCTAAAGATGACAATTCCCCGCCTCCCTTGCAGCTACGTGTGACCATGTGACTACAATTCCCTGCCTCCCTGGCAGCTAGGTGTGACCATGTGACTACAATTCCCCGCCTCCCTGGCAGCTAGGTGTGACCATGTGACTACAATTTCCTGCCTCCCTTGCAGCTAGATGTGACCATGTGACAATTACCTGCCTCCCTGGCAGCTAGGTGTGACAATGCGACTCAAGGTCTGACTACTGAGACGTAAGCAGATGTGTGGGACTTAACGGAAGATGACATCTGCGTGGGAGCTGAGTCAGCTGGAAACATCCTCCTTGTCCCTCCCCCCACTTCCTTCCTCCCGGGAAATGCTCTGAGGGACAGAACAAAAATGAACGACACGGATGATGTTGAGGATGAGGGCGGAGCGAGTGGTGGCCTGTCGCTGACATGTGGGGCCCTGAACCGTAGGAGTGTGACCGCATTCCCTTCTGCAGTGAACACACAAGGCGTGGCCACGCTCAGGTCTGCAATGGGGACGGACCATCTGATCTGAAAACAGTCACCCAGCCCGGTCCCCGTGGCTCCGTGGTGGAGCGTCGACCTATGAACCAGGAGGTCACGGTTTGATTCCCGGTCAGGGCACAGGCTGGGCTGTGGGCTAAATCCCCAGTAGGGGGCGTGCAGGAGGCAGCCGATCCAGGATTCTCTCTCATTTTTGATGTTTCTATCTCTCTCCCTCTCCCTTCCTCTCTGAAATAAAAAAGAAAGAAAGAAAGAAAACAGTCACACAAACAAGTCAACCCCTCAGGGAGCGTCCCCACCCCGCGGCTACGAGTCCTCGTCCTCGCGAGTGGAGAAGAGAGACTTTCCCGCTCTAAGACCCGGCACCACGGCTGCGGGAAGAGGAGACGGTGCTTTCACTTAGACTTGCTCTGTGGGGAGGGGAGGTAGAAAGCGGAAGGTCCGCAGCCCGGACACCTCGAACCCGGGGCCGCAGGAAGGACGGTGACTGGTGGCCCACGTGGCTCGGGCCCCGCCCTCCAGGCTGCGTCGCCTGGTTCCTCAGCAGAACCTGAGACAGGTCCCCGCGCTGCCAGGACCAGGAAGAGGGAGCCACCCACCTGCTGAGGGAGTAGGCAGATGAGGCAGGTGTGGAGGCCCCGGGACGTCCTGGTGCCGGGACCTGCCGGGGAGCAACCTGTCCAGCAGCTTCTCGGCGGGGGGCCCCGGCCACACCCTGGGGAGCCCCTGGCCGGAGTCGCCTCTCCAGGGGTCGGGCAGTGCCTGGCCGCCGGGCCTGTGGCTCAGTGAGTCCTGCTCGCCGCAGCGTTGCTGAGATCTGGGGGCCGCGTGGGGGGCGCCAGGGCCCAGGCCGGCGTGGGAGGCCGTCCGCAGGTGGCTGCCCGGCGTGATGGGCGGGAGGCTCTGCGCTCTGAGCGGCGGGAGCCCCGGCCGGGCTGGCGGCCTCTGCTCGGGCAGGGGGTGCGCGCAGCCCCCCGAGCTCCTCTGGTTCGCGTCCGCCCTGGGCCCCTGCTCCGGGCAGCCCGTCTCCGCGGTGCTGTCGAAGGTGGCCATGATGTCGTCGACGCCCGAGGGGAGCTCCCCGGGGTCCCCCGGCGCGGCCCGCTGCTCCTCCTTCCGGCCTCTGCCCAGGATCTGACGCAGCACGCGGCCTCGGCCCTCCTTCCGCGGGGGCCGGCCGCTCGGGGCGGGCAGGGCCCGGGCCGGCTCTGCTCTGTGCAACGACAGGGAAGATGGAGGTCAGGAGGGGCCGGCGGCGCCTCTCCCGTCCCGTCCAGCCTGCCTGGGGGGACATCCCGGGCCTCGGGGGACCCCCCAGAGCCCCGAGCCCGCCTCCAGGGCAGCGGTTCCAATGTGGGCGCCGGGGGGTTCTCAGCACGCCAGGCCTGCTGTCAGGCGCACCGGCCTCGGCTCCCTAGGCCAGTGGTCGGCAAACTCATTAGTCCACAGAGCCAAATATCAACATTACAACGATTGAAATTTCTTTGGAGAGCCAAATTTTTTTAAACTTAAACTTCTTCTAACGCCACTTCTTCAAAATAGACTCACCCAGGCCGTGGTATTTTGTGGAAGAGCCACACTCGAGGGGCCAAAGAGCCGCGTGTGGCTCGCGAGCCGCGGTTTGCCGACCACGGGCCTAGGTTGTCAGATAACACGCGGCAGCAGCACCCGCCTGGTGCGAACGCGTCAGGGCGATGCCGTGTTCCTGTCAGGCCGACGGAAGCTCGTGTTGGGGGGTGCGCAGTGTTAGGGGCCCTTGGCATCTGCGTGAGGGAGAACGGGAACGCGCTGCTCCGCAGAAGTGCGTCCCGGAGGCGTCCGACCTCCCGTCAGACGCGTCTTAGCGGCAGCCTCTCGTTCCCGGAGCCGTAGCCGTCCCGGCACAGTTTCCCCTCCGTCGTCCGTCCACCAGGGACACGGAGCTGACTCCGCCCCAAGCGTCCTGCTCTCCCCTCTCGGGGCGGGTGCGCATCGGCGAGGGCGGGCTCCTGTCAGAGCTGGAGGCCCAGGCGAGCTCCCGGCAGCTGCCCCGTGGGCGGGCGGGGCCGAGGGGCTGTGGTCCCGGGTGTCAGGGGCCCGGAGGCCTGGGCAGAGCCTGGCACTGTCGGCTCCCGGCGGCTGCCAGTGGGGGCTGCGTGCGTGTCTGCTTCCCTTCCGGTCCTACTGAACTTCCCGCTGGATAACCACGTGCACGGAGGACACCGGGGAAGGCGCGGCCGGGCGGGGGCTGCAGAGAGGAAGCGTGAAGGCCGCGTGGGCGTGGGGGAAAGTGAGCGCCAGGCGTGCGGCCGTCCCCGGGAGGGAAGGTCAGCCCAGGCCGGGCCTTTGGCGGTGCTTCCCGCCGCCTGTTCTGCTTTTGCGCCTCGGAAAGTTCGGTTCTTCTCTGTGGAGGCCACAGCGGACCGGTTGCTTCCTGTGGGCGCGTGGACGGCGCAGCCTGACCAGGCACGGGCCCCGAGAGCCAGACTGCAGCCCTCTCTTTAAAAATACACACGAGGGGCCAGATTATAATGATCTCTGAACGCATAATAATCTGGCCACTCAGTGTGTGTGTGTGTGTGTGTGTGTGTGTATATATGAGGCCCAGTGCATGAATTTGTGCATGGGTGGGGTCTGGCCAGCCTGGCCAGGGGGAGGGGACATGGGCGGTTGGCTGGCCTGCCTGCTGGTCGAACTCCTGGTGAGGGGGCAATTTGCATATTAGCCTTTTATTATGTAGGATAGACACTGAGTGGCCAGATTATTATGCGTTCAGAGATCATTATAATCTGGCCACTCAGTGTATATTTCTATTGATTTCAGAGGAAGGGGGAGGGAGAGAGAGAGAAACGTCAATGATGAGAGAGAATCATGGATCGGCTGCCTCCTGCATGCCCATTAGGGACCAAGCCCACAACCGGGCATGTGCCCTTGACCGGACTCAAACCCAGGGCCCTCCAGTCTGCAGGCTGACGTTCTGCCCACTGGGATACCCCAGCCAGGACTCTCTAGAGCAGTGGTTCTCAACCTTCCTCACGCCGCGACCCTTTTATACAGTTCCTCATGTTGTGGTGACCCCCAACCATTCGTAACTGTAATTTTGCTACTGTTATGAATCGTCATGTAAATATCTGATATGCAGGATGTCTTAGGCGACCCCTGTGGAAGGGGTCGCGACCCGCAGGTGAGGACCGCTGCTCTAAGTGAGACGCTGGGACCTGGCCTGGGAGCATCCCTGGCTCGGCTGCAGGCCACACGGCGCATACGTGAGCCTCTGTCCCCCTGGATGCGTTTCGTCTTCCTTCCGTCACCTTCTCCGAGGCTTTTTGGAAAACGGAGTACAACTTCCGGACGCCTGGCAGGCCCAGACGGAACCCGGGGGCTGTGAGAATGTTCTCAAGTTCCTTCAGCAGAACGCGTCCCTGTGCTGATGAGGCTGCGTCAGCAGGTCCCACAGCCGCCTCCTCCTGCCACCAGCTGGACGGAGGCCCTGGGTCTGCACGTGTGGCCCGAGCCCGAGGGAGGGGTCCTGGCAGTCCTTAGGGGGAGGCGTGGGGTTAAAATGACATTCGTATTGGTATCAGGGCCCGCTGGCACTGCTCCGTGGCTGAGCATCGACCTGTGAACCAGGAGGTCAGGGTTCGATTCCCGTCGGGGCACCTGCCCCGTTGTGGGCCCTATCCCCAGTGGGGGGCGTGCAGGAGGCAGCCGATCCATGACTCTCTCTCATCGTGGATGTTTCTATCTCTCCCTCTCCCTTCCTCTCTGAAATCAGTAAAAAAATATTTTTAAAAATAGCATCAAGAAGTGATTGTCTTTTTCACCGGCTGCGCTTTGCGCCACGGGAGCAGGGGAGATGGTGGCTGAAACGTGGGTCCGTGGCGCAAGCCAAGACGTCGGCGTCGAAGGGCCTGCACGGCCAGGATCGCCACTGACCTCGCCCGTGCCCGGGAGGGTGACTGCCATCGAGCAGCGACCCGTGCGTGCGCCTTTCTGACAGACAGGAAGTGCTCATGAGCGAGCCTGCCACAGACTCAGGGTGCCCGCGTCTGAGGGGAAGCCCTGGTTATGAGCCGGGCGCTTCGTGGACGCCGTTTCGTGACTGACAGGCACACGCCGCTCTCCAGAGAGACCTCCGCAGGCGCGCGCTCAGACACGAGCAGCAAGCCTGTCACTCAAGGTCAGCAGTCGGCGGTCACCGCTGCCACGGCCAAGGCCCGGCTTCCACGCATAATCGGGCTTTCGGGAGCCGTGACACAGGACAGCGTTCCCGACAGCCCCCGGGCTGATGCCAACAAGCGCGATGTCTGAAAACACGGTCACGCGTGAACTCTACACGGAACGTTACTGATGTCAGAGGAGGAGAGGGGCGAGGGCCGCGCTCACCTGGCCCCGCCGCGGGCGAGGAGCCGCACGCAGGCCGCGTGGCCGCAGTGCAGCGCGTAGGCCAGCGGCGCGCTCTCGTTGACGTCCCGCAGGCTGCTGTCCACGCCCAGGTCCAGCAGGGACCGCACGCACTCCGCCTTCCCGGCCGCCGCCGCCCAGTGCAGGGGTGTCCTGGACGCGGGAGGGAACGGCACAGGGTGAGCGGGGAGCGGCCGGGCGCGGGCTGCGGGAAGGCGTGTGGCTCGTTGGCGAGGGTGACGGTGCTGGTGCGGGGGGGGGGGGGGGGGGGGGGGGGAGGGGGGGGACGAGAGGAGCCACTCGGAGCTGGGACGCCGGTTCCTCCGCCTCCTGCTCCTCCTCCCACAGCACGTTCTGTGGGGGGGGGGGAAAGGGAAGGACTGCGGTTGCTTCTGAAAAATCCACCATCAACAGGCTGTGTCCACGGGAAGGCAGCCGTGGCGGCGGAGAACGGCGGTGCCGGGCGGGTGCCGAGCCGGGCAGGAAGGGGCCCGGGACCCCCTCGCCCTGAGCGCCCGCCCTCCCCTCGGCCTCTTGTCTCCCCGGTCCACGTCCTTCCCCGTGGACAGGGCTGGCTGGCCCCGCTCAGCGTGACACGCCCACGGGAATCTCTGTTCGGAGCTGGTTCTGGAAGCTTATGGAGCAGGCGGCCCCCCGCCCTCCTCGTCCAATGGCCGTTCTTCCTTCCGGGTTGTTCCCTTTCCCCCGCGACTGCAGCCCTGACGGCCCGATCCGTGCCCGCCGCCCGGGAAAGGCCCGGCTCAGCGAGGGAGACGCGTCCTGATGGAGTCGCCCTCGGCCACCTCCGCGCTGAGGCGTCTGAGCGTCTCCAGAGGCGCCCCCCAGGGACTCGGGGTCTCACGTCCAAACTCAGCACCTGCGCTCGCTTTGCGCTCCGTGAGAGGGTAAAGGCCATACGTCACGTATGACCCTCGCGCTTCCTCCCGAT
The DNA here is from genome assembly GCF_027574615.1 of Eptesicus fuscus. Classification (NCBI taxonomy): domain Eukaryota; kingdom Metazoa; phylum Chordata; class Mammalia; order Chiroptera; family Vespertilionidae; genus Eptesicus; species Eptesicus fuscus. The sequence goes on from NC_072476.1 coordinate 112,679,764, forward strand.
GTCCCCGTTGGGGTGTGCTGTCCGTGTCCACTGAGCCCCCCGCCCCCACGGAGCTGAGCTGAGCCCCGCGGCGGGGAGGGCGCCTGCGGGACGGCTCCGCTTGGGGACCCGCTCCTGGTCCCCCCGACGCCTCTCTAACGGGTGTGTGTGTGTGTGTGTGTGTGTGTGTGTGTGTGTAACAGGTCCCGTCCGGTTCTGAACACAGAGCTCTGTCCGGGGTGCACCGTGCTGCCCTGAGGACAGAACCCAGGAGGAAGCAGACACAAACTCCCGTCAGGAACGCGTTCACCGGCAGGAAGCTGACAGGAAGCGCCTCTGGGACACGAGGGCACCCAGCAAACGGGGACACGTTACCGCGCACCCTCCGCGTCGCCTCCACACGCCCCTGCCTGCCCCGAGAGCAGGTCACGTTGTCCCTGCCACGTGTGACCGTGCTGGCAGGAGAGGGGGCCCAGCACACGTGTGACCATGGCCAGCAGGAGAGGGGGCCCAGCACACGTGTGACCATGGCCAGCAGGAGAGGGGGCCCAGCACACGTATGACCATGGCTGGAGGGACAGGTGGTCCCAGCACATGTATGACCGTAGCTGGCAGGAGAGGGGGCCCAGCACACGTGTGACCACGATGGACAGGAGAGAGGGTCCAGCACACGTATGACCATGGCTGGAGGGGCAGGTGGTCCCGGCACACGTATGACCGTGGCCGGCAGGAGGGGTCAGGCGGGTCGCCCTGGCCGTGCCCGTGTGGAGGTGGCAGCTCCAGCCCCTCAGCCCCGGTACCTGTCGTCCAGGTCCAGAGCCTGCAGGTTGCACTCGGGGACGCGGGCCAGTTCCGTGATGATGTCGCTGAAGCCCGCGGCCGCGGCCATGTGCACGCACGTCTTCCCGCTCTCGTCGTCACAGTTGATGATGGACGGGCCCTGGTGGTGGCTCAGGATGATGGAGCACAGCAGCCTGTTCCCGCTCTGGGGGAGCAGAGCCTCCTGTGGGTCTCCCCCCTGTGGGTCTCTCTCCTGTGGGTCTCCCTCCTGTGGGTCTCCCCCCTGTGGGTCTCTCTCCTGTGGGTCTCCCCTGTGGGTCTCCCCCCTGTGGGTCCCCCCTGTGGGTCTCCCCCGTGGGTCTCTCTCCTGTGGGTCTCCCTCCTGTGGGTCTCTCTCCTGTGGGTCTCCCCCCTGTGGGTCTCCCCTGTGGGTCTCTCTCCTGTGGGTCTCCCCCCTGTGGGTCTCTCTCCTGTGGGTCTCCCCCCTGTGGGTCTCTCTCCTGTGGGTCTCCCCCTGTGGGTCTCTCTCCTGTGGGTCTCTCTCCTGTGGGTCTCCCTCCTGTGGGTCTCCCTCCTGTGGGTCCCCCCTGTTGGTCTCCCCCTGTGGGTCTCCCCCCTGTGGGTCTCCCCCCTGTGGGTCTCCCCCTGTGGGTCTCCCCCTGTGGGTCTCTCTCCTGTGGGTCTCCCCCCTGTGGGTCTCTCTCCTGTGGGTCTCCCCTGTGGGTCTCCCCCTGTGGGTCTCCCCCCTGTGGGTCTCCCCCCTGTGGGTCTCCCCCTGTGGGTCTCCCCCTGTGGGTCTCTCTCCTGTGGGTCTCCCCCCTGTGGGTCTCCCCCTGTGGGTCTCCCCCCCTGTGGGTCTCCCCCCTGTGGGTCTCCCCCTGTGGGTCTCCCCCCCTGTGGGTCTCCCTCCTGTGGGTCCCCCCTGTGGGTCTCCCCCTGTGGGTCTCCCCCCCTGTGGGTCTCCCCCCTGTGGGTCTCCCCCTGTGGGTCTCCCCCGTGGGTCTCTCTCCTGTGGGTCTCCCCTGTGGGTCTCCCCCTGTGGGTCTCCCCCCTGTGGGTCTCCCCCCTGTGGGTCTCCCCCTGTGGGTCTCCCCCCTGTGGGTCTCTCTCCTGTGGGTCTCCCCTGTGGGTCTCCCTCCTGTGGGTCCCCCCTGTGGGTCTCCCCCTGTGGGTCTCCCCCCTGTGGGTCTCTCTCCTGTGGGTCTCCCCCCTGTGGGTCTCCCCCATCTCCCTCCTGTGGGTCTCCCCCTGTGGGTCTCCCCGCCTGTTGGATCCCTAGCCCCAGTTGGGGTGCGTGCGGGAGGCAACCAATGGGCATTTCTCTCTCTCCCCTCCCCCTCCCTCCCCCTCTCTAAAATCAAATGGAAAGAATCCCGAGTGAGGACTGAAATGAACAGGGTTCCCACCCCGAAGAGCCCAGCGCGGCCGGCATGGGGGGGGGGGGTCTGCTGATGGCCCCGCCCGGCCACCAGGTCCAGGGCAGTGGCTCGGAAAGGGCGGTGGCTGCGGGGAGGGGGCGGCCGCGCACTGGCCCGAGCTCCCTGGGAAGACGGTCCCACGGCACACGCGTCGCCCGCCCAGACCTGCGGAGGCGGAGGCGGAGTGAATGACAGAGGTGCTGGGCCCGGTCCACTGAGGGACACTTCCTGGGTCCCGGCCAGGTCGCCGCGGGCACTGCGAGGGGGCGGCCTGAGGGGCGGCGGGCGGTGAGACGCTGAGAGTGCCCTGGGCAGGTGGAGGGACGAAGCCAGCTGGCTCCGGTTCTGCCCGGGGCTGGCGGGCGCAGAGGGACAGCAGCCACGTGGGAGGGACAGAGCAGCTTCCCAATCGCTTATCCCCTCCCCGACCTCGGGCACAGGTTGCCCTGCAGCCCCCGGCGCCGCTGTGGCCTGGACACACCTGGTGCCACGCCTGTCGGGGGGACCCCTGGCCAGGACCCCGCGCTGGCAGTGCGCCGTGGGAGGCAGGGAGGAGGGGCTGGCGGCAGAGGGCCCAGTGCCACGTGCGCCAGGGACGGCAGGCGCCCCGTGGCCACCCCCGAGGAGGCGCCTGGAACTCAGCCGTGTGGCTCCCCCCATGCTCTCAGCGCCCCTCGGCCTGCGGGCTGGGGCCCGTCTGACTCCTGGGCTGGGCCCTGACGTGGCCGCCCTGTGAGACAGCGACGCAGGCTCCGAGCCTCCGACAGAGATCGGGCGCACCGTGCGCCGGTGCAGACACCGAGAGAGAGAGGGGGTGGGGAGAGAGGGGGGGGAGAGGTGTGTGACTACAAATGTGTGTGAGTGTGTGTGTGTGGTGTATGTATTATGTGAGTGTGTGAGACTGTGTATGGGAGTAGGCGTGTGTGTGAGTGTGAGTCTGTGAGTGTGAGTGTGTGTGTGTGAGTGTGTGTGAGTGTGTGTGTGAGTGTGTGTGAGTGTGTGTGTGTGAGTGTGTGTGTGAGTGAGTGTGTGTGTGAGTGTGTGTGTGAGTGAGAGTGTGTGTGTGAGTGTGTGTGTGTGTGTGTGTGTGTGTGTGAATGTGTGTGTGAGTGTGTGTGAATGTGTGTGTGTGAGTGTGTGTGTGAGTGTGTGTGAATGTGTGTGTGTGTGTGTGAGTGTGTGTGAATGTGTGTGTGTGTGTGTGTGTGTGTGTGAGTGAGTGTGTGTGTGTGAGTGAGTGTGTGTGAGTGTGTGTGAATGTGTGTGTGTGTGAGTGTGTGTGTGAATGTGTGTGTGTGAGTGTGTGTGTGTGTGTGAATGTGTGAGTGTGTGTGTGTGTGAATGTGTGAGTGTGAGTGTGTGTGTGAGTGTGTGTGTGAATGTGTGAGTGTGAGTGTGTGTGTGTGTGAATGTGTGAGTGTGTGTGTGTGAGTGTGTGTGAGAGTGTGTGTGTGTGTGTGAGTGTGTGTGAATGTGTGTGTGTGAGTGTGTGTGTGAATGTGTGTGTGTGAATGTGTGTGTGAGTGTGTGTGAATGTGTGTGTGTGTGTGTGTGTGTGTGAATGTGTGTGTGAATGTGTGTGTGAGTGTGTATGAATGTGTGAGTGTGTGTGAGTGTGTGTGTGAATGTGTGAGTGTGAGTGTGTGTGTGAGTGAGAGTATGTGTGTGTGAGTGTGTGTGTGAGTGTGTGTGAATGTGTGTGAGTGTGTGTGTGAATGTGTGAGTGTGAGTGTGTGTGTGAGTGAGAGTATGTGTGTGTGTGTGTGAATGTGTGTGTGTGTGTGAATGTGTGAGTGTGTGTGTGAATGTGTGAGTGTGAGTGTGAGTGTGTGAGTGAGTGTGTGAGTGTGTGTGTGTGAGTGTGTGAGTGTGTGAGTGTGAGTGAGTGTGTGAGTGTGTGTGTGAGTGTGTGTGTGTGAATGTGTGTGTGTGTGTGTGTGAGTGTGTGTGAGTGTGTGTGTGTGAGTGTGTGTGTGTGAGTGTGTGTGTGAATGTGTGAGTGTGTGTGTGTGAGTGTGAGTGTGAGTGTGTGAGTGTGAGTGTGTGAGTGTGTGGAACAGCGGGACGAGTTGCCCCCATGGTCGGTAACTGCCCCCTGCGTCTTGGCAGGGTGTCCTCTCAATGGTGGATGCCCCAGTCCTCCCAGCGGCAGCTTGCTCTCCGGGGGTGCGGATGCGCGGACGGGGGAGACCAGGGGAGTCTCTGTGTCAAACGTAGAAACTGCCGCTGAGGGTGAGGCTGCCGGTGACCCCCCCCCCCCCCCCCGCCGGCCGGACACGCCGGGTCCGCGGGTCCTACCTGCACCGCCCAGTGCAGGGCCGTCCTGAAGTCCCTGTCCACCAGGGTGGGGTCGGCCCCCTTCCTCAGCAGGACCTGGGTGTGCTGCGGCTGGTTGTGGAAGGCCGCCCAGTGGAGGGGGGTCATTCCCTGGGAACGAGATGGGGGTGAGCGGGGCGGGGTCACTCATCCTCCCGCCGTGCGTCCAGCACAGCTGCTGCGGGCGGTTTGTGCCGAGGACACCAGGGAGGGAGGCCGGCGAGGCCCCTGCCCCACGGACCGCGGCGGGAGCGGAAGACAGACAGCACGCGCCCACGTGAGCCGAAGGGCCGCTCAGACCGCCGGGCGCTGCAGACTCACGCAGAGCGCCGCGGGGGAGGCCCGGGCAGGACGGAGCCGCGGGGAGGGCGTGGCCGGGTGCTGGGGCCGCCTGCCTCGAGGCAGGGCACCGTCTGTTTACTGTCCTGTCCCGGCTGCTACAACCGAGAGCAGAGACAGCGGCGATGGATGGACGTGACCACGGACACGTGACCACTGCCACGCAAGCACAGCCACGCAGCCTCCAGGCCGGCCCAGAACACAAAGCCCGGGGCCCCGCACGCTTCTCTCCGTCCTCGCCTGTCAGCTGAGTGCGGGAGAGCGGGGAGAACGTGCCGGAACCTCCCGTTAAAGAGCCCACGCCCCACTGAGCAGGAGCACAATGCCACCGGGTCCACCGGATCTGTGCGTGGGGTCCGCGGGGCGCTGGCGTTGCCCGTGGCACCCGGCCCGTTCCACGTTCACACCATTAGATCGTGGTCTGTGTCCGTGTCCCGTTTCAGCCTCTGACACGGAGCTCCGCGAGGCCCGGGCTCCTAGTGACGGCGCCACGTGGGCAGGAAGCGGGGGAAGCGCAGTGGCCTTCTCGGGCGTTCCCACGGCAAGCGTGCCACGGGAGTCCCCGCGTCCCCGGCCCCTCACGGCACAGCGGCCCCGGGCTGAGATCGGGACTCAGGGGAGGAGATGCTTTTTGCTCCGCGTGGGTGTCCTCGCGCGGGCTGAGGCCGCCGGCATCCGTCACGGGCTCGGTGTGAAGTGGCCCCCGTACCCGGGACCAAAGGCCTCAGGATGGCCGCGTGGCTGAGTGGGAGCCCGTGTGGCTGCTGCCGTGGGAGCCTGGAGCCCGGAGCCCGGAGCGGGCACGGCGCCGAGCAGACGCCGGCACAGAGAGGACCTGCCCCGGCCTCGGCTGCGTCTCTTGCTCTTACAAAACCCGGCTCTGCTTTCCAGGCAGACACACGGGCAAGGGAGGAGAACAGGACTCCGTCTGAGGATCGTCCCCCAGAGCACCATGGGAACCCAGGACCGGAGGCGGCCCCAAGGCTCACGGCCACCTCCACAGGCGAGACGGCCACCTCCACGGGCCACGTGCTCTGGAGGCGAGAGTCGGTGTGAACGTCGTTGCGAATGAACCGGCAAGGATCAGTTTAACTACAATCTGTTCATCGCTGTCCCCTGAGCACAGGCGAGAGGAGTCGGTCTCACAACAACACCCCCCACCTCCACCTCCACACCCCCCCCCCATGCTCGGTGCGGGGCTGCCGTGCGGGTGGGGTGGGCACGGCCATATTTTGTACGCCTGCCTGGTGCCTCACTAAATCTTTGTTTAAGGTATATTTTTATTGATTCCAGAGAGGAAGGGAGAGGGAGAGGAACATCAATGATGAGAGAGTCATGGATCGGCTGCCTCCTGCAGGGCTCGAGCCCGCAACCACGTGCCCTGACCGGGAATCGAACCGTGACCTCCTGGTTTAGAGGTCGATGCTCCACCACGGAGCCGTGCCGGCCGGGCCGCCTCGCTGACCCTCGACCACAGCCCTCACCCTGCCCGGGTGTTCCTGCCAGCGCCACAGGGGACAGGTGAGGAGGGACGCACACAGGTGAGGGGCCTGGCTGCGTGGGGTGGCGGGTTCACGCCTCCGCTCTGCACGCAGCAGGCTGGCGACTCGCGCTGGAGGCGAGCTCAGATGTGGGGATCTCCGCTGTGATGAGCTGGACCAGGGCCTCCTCGCTTCTCCAGGGGAGCCCTCCCGCTGTCCGGGCCGCCGCACAGGCCGTGACCTGCTCCATTGGTCATCACCTCGCACCCCTTCTCAAAGGGCCGCTGGCAAATCTTCACTTCCTGTGAGGTACTGACATATATGTATTCTGCCCCCGCTGCCCCCACCCGGGGTGTGGGGTCACGCTTAGAAGTGACTGTCGGTCCTGTCGAAGGTCCCGTATGGAGACCTGAGTCACCCCACGGCTTCTCTGAATAGTGACAACGTTATGGCGCATGTAATACGTACGGGTTCTGCAGA